>NC_091160.1:2787805-2825305 GCF_040958095.1 Procambarus clarkii
TCACACCTGAATGAACACACCTCTCTCGGGGAGATGTGGCAGCAAATTCACCGGGCCAAAGGGAATAAAACACCTAAAGCTCCACACCCCAAAGATCCTCAACAGGAAGCCGAAGTACTGGCAACCAGGTTTGCAGAGAGAGCAGCCAGCAATCAACTTCCACCAGATGTATTAGCAGTACAGACCGGACTAGAGGAAGAAAGGTGGCACAGAATCCTTACAGCATGTGAAGAAGTCTCTGACACTAATGCCCTCTTCACACTGGATGAGCTCAATCGGGCTAAGAAAAACTCCAAGGATACATCCCCTGGAGCCGACAAAATAACCTATAAAATGATTAGAAACCTCGGCCCAGAGGGAGACGCTGCATACCTAAGGTTAATTAATTTAGCCTGGACTTCTGAAACTAGACCTTCTGCTTGGAATAGAGCAGACATAGTGCCGATCCCAAAACCCAAAGATCCAGCTAATCCCAGGCCCATCTCTCTCCAAAGCTGTGCAGCCAAGACGGCTGACAGAATGGCACTCAACAGACTGGAGTGGAAAATGCCTAAACTGCACCATAATATGTATGCCTATAGAAGAGGGGTTGGCACAGTGGAATGTATTACAACTCTGTTACCCCACTTGAATGACAGACCAGGAATGCTGATATTCCTGGACCTCGAAAAAGCCTTTGAACTGACTAGCGCCCCAGCTATTCTCTGCTGCCTCATTGACAAAGAGGTCAGAGGCAACCTGCTCTCCTGGACCAAAAACTGTCTCATAAACAGAAGCAAGAGTAAAACTTCATGGCACAGTCTCTGAGTACAAAAGACATGAAAATGGTACACCGCAAGGAGGTATTCTTAGCCCTCTTTCTTCAACTGTTTAATGGAAAGAATAATGAGGTTGAAACTCCCACATCACTGCAGGCTGCTAAACTACGCGGACGACTTTGTCATCATCATAAAAGGAAGGGATGCGGCGCGCCTTGCACCCAAATGCTTAGACTGCATCAGTAAAGAGGCAAAACAGATTGGGATCAAACTCAACCCCTCAAAGTCAAAGGCCATGTCCATAAAAATAGCGAAGCCCAACATCCAACTCACAGTACAGGGTCAACCAATAGAATGGGTTGACACCTATCAGTATCTAGGAATCATCCTGGACACACACATGAATTTTAATGCTGAGGTCAAATACTTGAGAGAGCGAACTGCGGCCCGGACGGCAATCCTCAGGTCGCTAACCTCCCTTTCTGGAGGAGCCAATCTGCAAGTCCTTCGCACATACTATGTACAGGCAGTCAGATCAGTGATCGATTATGCCGCACCTGCACTCACAAATCTATCACACCAACAGTGGAAAAAGCTTGAAGTTGCCCAAAACAATGCTATGAGAGCTGCACTGGGAGCCCCCATGTGGACCAGGCTTGAAACTCTTAGACTGGAGACGGGTTTGCCCTCTCTACAAGAAAGAATATCAAAAAAGGACAGCTACAATTATCAGTAAGATAATTATTTCTTCTGATCCAATCCCAGTACGGCAGGCTTTGGTGGTTGGACTAGGCCAAAACAATGGAAACTCTTGGGTTGCAAGAGCAGGAAAAGTCCAAAACAGACTACATTTAAAAAACATGATTCTTGATAGAGAGGGTGATCATCCACACCCAAATTACACTCCTTCCGCGCCGTTGGAAGAGCCTACTTTCAAAATAGTAATAGAAAGTCTCCCAATGAAAAAGGCTGCCTATGATCCAACAATCCTAAGGCGCATAATAGAAGAGCAAATGTATAGCATAGTAGTAGCAGGAGCCACCCACATCTTCACAGACGGATCGGTGGACACAGAAAATGAGAGTGCTGGCGCTGCTCTTTGCACGACCAGCGTTCAGGCATATTGGAGACTGGGAGGACTAGTATCATCAACCCAAACTGAGCTGTTTGCCATACAACAGGCATTCGCATATGTGATTGCACAAAACACTCAAAATGCAATCATACACACAGACTCAAATGCTGCACTTCAAATACTAGGACAAAAACAATGGAAAGATAATGTGGAAATAATTACCACCATTTTGTATCAAGGAGCAGTCGCTAAAGGCAAAGGCCTCAACATAACTTTAAACAGGATCCCATCCCATATTGGAATCCCATTAAATGAAAAAGCTGATGAAATTGCTAAATTGGCAACTCGTCATCCAGTGATACATAAAACAATTCAACCCAGCCTAGAGAACATAAAAAACATCATCACCAAAAAACTCTCACATCTCAACAAAGCCTACCTGCACCAGAGAATAGCTGAAGGTTCGCCATCTGCAACATGGTATCTTCAGGCAACCAAATTAGAAAGGTTAAATATCCCAAAAGGAATCCACAGGGAAATAGCAGTTAGGCTATATAGACTACGTCTAGGTTACAGATGCAACTGGGAGATTGGTGAACCCCGACAGAGAGAGTGCATCTTCTGCCAAACTGTCACAGAAAAGCCATTACTTCACTATCTTCTGGAATGTGAAGCAACCAATGACCTTAGAAGAGCTTTAAGAGTTCCTGAATCATGCAGTGGCCACCCTGAAGCCATCAACACAGCCACTCTCCTGGTCAACAAAGGTGTCCAGCAGCTGGACACCCTCATAAAGACTGTGAAGCAGTATCCTCCCCCACGATAACAGCTTGATGGTTAAATGCAACCTCAGAACACTGGGAAAAAAAAAATTGTACCACTTACGGGCTATTCATGCCCGTGCCACCTCTTGGGTGGCTTAATCTTTATCTATCTATCTCTATCTTAATGAAACACACGGGAGACATCTCCCGTCACGCAGGGTGCAGTCGCACCTCCACAGATCTCCAGTATCATCTATTGATACTGGAAATGGCTCAAAAGGGCCACCACTTATGGGCTATTCATGCCCGTGCCACCTTTTGAGTGGCTTAATCTTCTCTCTCTCTCTCTCTCTCTCTTAATGAAACAAATGAAGGTTCATATATCGCTATGAAGCGGTAGTTTATGGTAATGTAATGACCTCGTTGTAATGAACCCACCCCAGTGGGAACAATTATCCAGGAGCAACGCCAATTCAACGTTAGAGTAACGTCATCAACATCGATTCGACGTCGAGCCAAAGCCAATCCTGGATATTGTGGATATTGATTGATAAAGATTAAGGCACCCAAGAGGTGGCACGGGCATGAATAACCCGTAAACACCATAAGAATTACGTTAAGAAGTACGTTAAACAGTAACAAGGTTGGACAGGTGGAACGGTCACACAATGATTGGAGAGTCATCGAGCAAATTGGTTATTGAAAGATTGAACAGTTTTAACCATAAATATGTAACAACATTCGCTGGTTAACGCATGTATATAAAGGAATATATTGAAACTCGACGAACAAATAATATACACTGATCCCTTGTGAAACAGCAGAGTAGTCTACGTTCTCAGGTCACACTTGGGGATAAGGTGAGGTAAAGTAATTATCAGGAGAAAGCGCTAAGCCATTAGGACAATATAACCTTTGGAAGGGATTAAGATTTAGGATAGGACGGAGGGAAGGAATGGTGCCCAACTATTTGGAAATTGAAATTGAAATAAGTTTATTGAGGTAAAATACACATAAAGGGATGAGGTAGCTCAAGCTATTCTCACCCCGTTCAGTACATCGTGTTAATACATACATAGACACACATCACAAGCAGTAAACATATTACCGAACATTCTGAGAGATAAACATATACATTTCCTAACTACTTGGACGGTCGGGGATAGAACACCGACCTGAACGAAGATGTCAGGTCCTTGTACAGGTATGGGCAAAGGACTCGGGGTCGAGCCCCTATTCCCCCATCCTCCTATATATACCCACCCAAACTCACTCATATCTGTGTCTAACCTACTCTTGAAACAATCTAGTGATCCAACGACTACTAGGTTACCTGATAATTTGTTCCATAACCCAAGAACCAGTTTCAAACCCGAATGGAACAGAGCTGTTGATTTAGTTAGAAAAGTTGCAAAACGAAGCCCTGAAACTAATTTTAGGATTGCAGAGAAATTCTGATTGAGGTAATGAGGAAGGAACTACACTTACAGATTATTAGGGATAATTTCTGAGGTAAATATTTATTCTCCAATTAGGCTAACGAGTGCAGGGGACGCTAATGAGTGTATTTTGTTATATGAGAAACAATTAACACCACCATGGGTACAGGTAAAAATACCGTCAAGTTTCTCACAGATTAAGGAGCAAATCAAGAAGAAAATATTCCTGACTGTCAAAAGTCGCCACAGAGCCAAAGTAACAGGGGCCTCGTAGCCTGGTGGATAGCGCGAAGGACTCGTAATTCTGTGGCGCGGGTTCGATTCCCGCACGAGGCAGAAACAAATGGGCAAAGTTTCTTTCACCCTGAATGCCCCTGTTACCTAGCAGTAAATAGGTACCTGGGAGTTAGTCAGCTGTCACGGGCTGCTTCCTGGGGGTGGAGGCCTGGTTGAGGACCGGGCCGCGGGGACACTAAAGCCCCGAAATCATCTCAAGATAACCTCAAGATATAACGGAAGGCAGACCCACCGCAATGTGGTACAAAGCCACTGGGCAATCCTCTTTCAACACGGGAGACATCTCCCGTCACGCAGGGTGCACTTGCACCTCCACAGATCTCTAGTATCAGATCTTGATATTGGTAATGGCTCAAAAGGGCCACCACTTACGGGCTATTCATGCGCGTGCCACCTTTTGGGTGGCTTAATCTTCATCAATCAATCAATCCTCTTTCAACCCTGGATAAAAGCTATACAGGGACATTGCAGTAGCCATACACAAACTAAGACTTGGCTACAAGTGCTGCTGGGAGGTAATAAACCCAATAGTTAAAGGGTGTCATATATGTGGAACAGGTGCAGAAATGCCACTTTTGCATCACTTACTATTATGTGAAGCAACTGAAGCCCTGCACATCAAACTCAACATTCAACCACCTGGAGCAGCTGCATTAAATCTATGGGCCCCGTGGCGAAGTGGTAGCACACTCGCATGGCGTTTCGCGAGCACATTGTCCTAGGTTCATATCCTGGCCGGGAAGGATTTATTTGGCGCCAATCCTTAACTGTAGCCCCTGTTTACCATCAGTGAATAGGTACCTGGTTGTTAAATGATTTGGCGGGTCGTATTCCTGGGAAAAATTTGGATTAATTAAGGTTCTGCCTAAAACGCTATGCGTGCTAGTGACTGTACAAGAATGTAACTCTTGTATATAAATCATATAAATAAAATAAATACAAAATCCACAACAATGGTTAACAAAGCAGTTGAAGAATGGGACGCACTAGTGAACATTGTGCATCTATTTCCGCCACCAAGATAATGTTATTAAAACTAAAGACTAAAACCATTGCGAAAAGAAGGAAACTCTACCTTCATTTAAAACTCTGACCCAAATATCACAATAACAAAGTTATCGTGAATAACCAAACTCAATTACGGGCTCACTATAGCCCGTGCTACATGGATATTTTGTTCCGAGTTCAAGTTGATGTATGTTTATTGAGACAAGAGAATACATCTCAAAGGGATGGAGTAGCTTAGGCTATTTCTACCCTCCTAAGTGTTCCCAGTAGCTGAATCTAAAACAATAACTACCACTATGGGAGGAATGTAATGGTGGAGAGTGTTTCCCCTACAAAATAAAAAGATACAGACTTGCCTTGATTAGGGCAATTGAGGGCAATATATGATTGTAAAACTAGAAAATTACATTAATTAAACACTAACTGTTTATTGTGATTACTCAATATATAGCTAAGGACGGAATGTCTTGATTAGGGAATTCACTGACATCGGCACTGTAGATACTGTTATTGGACATCATTAGAGAGTAGAACACTGGCATCGTCACCGTATATATTGTTATTGGACATCATTAGAGAGTAGAAAAGTGACTTGAGAATGGCCCAGGACGGACCGAAACGTCGTCGTCCCTTTACTTGCTAGAGAGTGAGTAGCCCGTAAGTGGTACAATTTGCTAGAGATAGGGGGAACAGGTTAAGGTGCTAGAGATAGGGGGAACAGGTTAAGGGTTTGCTATCCCGGAGCTGGCATTGGTGATATTATAAACAACATGCATGATATTATGGCTGGTAATGGGAACAATCCCATTATTTGCATTAGCGTGGGAGGAAATGATGTTGGTCGAGTTAGGAGTGAGGAACTGATTCAGAGGTATAAAACAGCCATAGAGTTAGTTAGGAGCAAGGGAGGAATCCCGATCATATGTGGCATTCTTCCAAGAAAGGGAGTGGGAAATGAATGGATATCGAGGGCACTTGGTGTCAATTGCCGGCTGGAAAGATATTGCAAATCAAATGCAATATCTTTCATAGACAACTGGGAACACTTCTATGGAAGAAATGAAATGTATGCTCGTGATGGGGTGCATCTATCGAGAGCTGGGGTTGTTGCTGTTGCGAAATCGTTAGAAGAAGTGGTTAGAGGTGTTTGTTTGGGTTTAAACTGTTAGTAGATAGAGGTATGGGAATTGATTTGGAGGAGGGAGGTAGTAGAGGTGTGTGTTTGTGGGAGGGGGGAGTTGGCAGAGCGATCAGGGAAAGAGAAGGTCCGCAAAATAACAATTCACTTAGGGTATATTACACTAACAGTAGAAGTCTAAGAAATAAAATTAACGAATTAAATGCTCTTGTCTGCACAGAAAAAATAGATATTATTGCACTTACCGAAACGTGGATGAATGTAGAAAATAGAGAACTATTAGCTGAATATCAAATATATGGATTTAAACTATTTCACACAGATAGATATATTAGACGAGGAGGTGGAGTAGCCATATATGTTAGGGACAATTTGAAATGTAGTCTCAAAGAGGGAATCAAAACAGAGCCACACACAGAAACTATTTGGATTGAATTAAACGAAAAAGCTAATAATATTATAATAGGAGTAATATATAGGCCACCAAATTTAGACGGATTGGAAGCAAAGCATCTATGGGATGAAATATCTAGAGCATCTAGATCTAACAGTATTTATGTCATGGGTGACTTTAATTTTAGCGGAATAAACTGGTTGAACAAAACAGGGAATAGTGAAGCAGAAGATTTTCTAGAATTAATTGACGATTGCTTTCTTACGCAACACATTAAGGAACCAACACGGGAAAATAATATTTTAGATTTAGTGTTAACTAACAGGGAAACGCAAATTAATGACATCGAAATAGGGAGTGAGCTAGGGAGCAGTGATCACAAAGAAATCAGATTTAGCATAGAATGGAATAGACCAGTAGGAGAAAATTCTGTTAAAGTGCCAGATTTTCGAAAAGCTGATTTTAATAGCCTAAGAAATTTTTTGGGTCAAATTGATTGGAAAGTCTTGGGTATGGGGTGTGGGCCGGTCTTGGAGCGAGATATGAACCCAGCGATAGGTGACTTAAATGGGGATTTCGATGTGGATTCAATATATAACTTATTTAAGAATATTCTAAACAAAGCACAGGAACGTAGTATACCATACAAATTGAATAGATCGAATACTAATGACCCAAAGTGGATAACAAAGAATTTGAAGAACCTTATAGGTAAAAAGAGAGCTTGGTACAAAAGGATTAAAAATGGGGAGGTCACTTTAGAACAGGAATTCGTACAACTGGTTAGAAATGTTAAAAAAGAGATAAGGAAAGCAAAAAGAAACTATGAAGTTTGCATAGCAGGGCAAGCAAAGACAAATCCTAAAGGGTTTTTTTCAGTTATATCGTACTAAGACTAGGGAAAGGATAGGTCCATTAAAAACTGAGACAGGTCAAATAACAGATAGTGATGAAGAGATGAGTAGTATTTTTAATAAATATTTTGTATCTGTATTTACTAAAGAGGAACTTAACAATATGCCTTCAGCCGAACAAGTCTATGTGGGTGGGGACGAGGACAGGTTGACGAGTTTAGCAGTTACCAGGGAGGATGTTCTTAAACAAATAGTAAAACTCAAACCAAACAAATCCCCAGGGCCGGATGAAGTGTTTGCCAGGGTGCTTAAAGAATGCAAAGAGGAGCTTTGTGACCCACTGTCAACCATATTTAATAAATCAATAGAGTCAGGCAGAGTGCCAGAGTTTTGGAAAGTTGCTAATGTGATACCAGTTTTTAAGAAAGGAGATAGATCACTTGCGTCTAACTATCGACCAATTAGCCTAACGTCTATTGTGGGAAAGTTACTCGAATCTATAATAGCAAATAAAATTCGTCTTCATCTTGAAAAACATAAATTAATAATTGAGTCGCAACATGGTTTTATAAATGGCCGTTCATGTTTAACAAATTTGTTATCTTTTTATTCTAGCATTGTTGAGGCAGTTGATAGTGGTAAGGATTGCGATGTTGTATACCTTGACTTTAGCAAAGCTTTTGATACAGTGCCACATGAAAGACTGATTAAAAAGATAGAGTCTCATGGTATTGGGGGTGCTATATTAAGCTGGATTAGGGCATGGCTATACCAAAGGAAACAGAGAGTTAGTATAAATGGAATCAAGTCAGAGTGGGAAAATGTTGTAAGTGGAGTGCCTCAAGGCTCTGTCCTGGGACCTCTGTTGTTTATAATATATATAAATGATTTAGATTCAGGTTTGAGTAGCAACATTTGCAAATTTGCCGATGATACGAAAATCGGTAGGGAAATTAATTCGGAGGAGGACTCACTATCACTTCAAGTTGATCTAGATAGGGTTTTGAAATGGTCAAAGGATTGGCAGATGCAGTTTAATGCTGATAAATGTAAAGTTCTGAGGTTAGGTAATGATGATAGAGTTACAAGATACGAGCTAGATGGTGTTGTGATTGCGAAGTCGGATTGCGAAAGGGATCTGGGAGTTATGATTAGTAAGAATTTAAAACAAAAGGATCAATGCATAAATGTTCGTAATAAGGCAAATCGGACACTTGGATTTATTAATCGCAGCGTTAGTAACAAGACACCTGGTGTGGTTCTCAAGCTATATCTTGCTCTAGTTAGGCCCCATTTAGATTATGCAGTTCAGTTTTGGTCGCCATATTATAGAATGGATATAAATTCACTTGAACGTGTCCAGCGTAGGATGACTAAGTTAATTCCCCAAATTAGAAATCTTTCATATGAAGAAAGATTAACAAAGCTTAAGTTGCATTCACTGGAAAGGCGAAGAGTTAGGGGTGACATGATAGAGGTTTACAAGTGGATGAATGGACATAACCGGGGGGATATTAATAGGGTATTAAAAGTATCAACACAGGACAGAACACGAAACAATGGATATAAATTGGATAAGTTTAGATTTAGGAAAGACTTGGGTAAATACTGGTTCAGTAACAGGGTTGTTGATTTGTGGAACCAATTGCCGCGTAACATTGTGGAGGTGGGGTCCCTCGATTGTTTCAAGCACGGGTTGGACAAGTATATGAGTGGGATTGGGTGGTTATAGAATAGGAGCTGCCTCGTATGGGCCAATAGGCCTTCTGCAGTTACCTTTGTTCTTATGTTCTTATGTTCTTACCTTCTAGTGTGTGGCCTGGTCAACATACTTCAGCCACGTTATTGTGACTCATCGCCCGCATAGATTAGTGACATCAGCACGGTAGATACTGTTATTGGACACCGCTTAAAGTGACAATGTATCTTCATCGCAGGTTGAACTTCAAGCTGTATTAGCGAGCTTAAAGAAAAGTAGTAAATAATAGTAATGCCTGTGTTTTTAATGATAGAGGAGCGTTGGTGTCATTACATAGTAGAAGACCAGTATACCAGCATATTGTGGACGAGTGTTGAGATAACAGCAGGAAAGAGTAAAAAAAAATAGTTGGTAACTAAGATTTATGTAGGTTCCTTCACAAGCAGGGACCTGAGCTTGTAGAAGCATCTTAATCACCTTTAGTGGTTAAGTTCTTAATTGCACACTAGTTTCTCTGTCAGCTATCTCACCCCCTGTCAGTGTAAAAGAGACAAATATATGTGTATTTATGTGTGTGTATGTATGTATGTATGTGTATGTGTATGTGCGTGTATGTGTGTGTGTATAAAGTATATGTGGAAGCTGATCAGAATTACATTTCACCATTATAAATTCACATTAATGCATTCATAAATCTATGTATCTATGTATTTACGTATGTAGCTTAGCCTAACGTTTTAAAAGCACTACGATCACCTTCTGTGGTTCAATAAATCTCTGAACTGTATGTTTGACAAATCTCTCACCCTGTCCATGGAGGACAGAAGAAAATGTATATATGCTGGTTAGCATTGTAAATGTGTGGCCACGTCTGTGGTAGAAAATAATAATAATAAAAAAAACAAGCAGGGATGCTGTTAAGTGAGGCTGTTGATATATTAGCGAAGAGGGGGCACGGAAACAATTGTTTTCAGTGTAATATAATTCTTAAGACAAAGCTCAATTTGATCAGTATTTAACTTATTTAACAACGTGTTTAACTTATTTTCATTGAATAACTATAATATGTAGGATGAATATACTGTGTAAGTTTATTTATGAGCCCCAGGCTTTGAGGGACCGATATTAGAAGGTGTGCTAGTAACAGCGTCTTTGTCCTGTTTAAGTCTGTCAGTTATATCACCTGTGTCAAATACTTCTGTCAACGTGAATGATTTCAAATGTTAAACTGTCACTTAATGAAGCGTTCCGGCAATCACTAGCGAGTTATGTCATAATTTATTGACTGATTGATGTAGATTAAGTCACCCGAAAGGTGTCACGGGCGTTAATAGCCCGTAAAGTTGTCATAATGTAAACTGATCTTAACTAGGCTGTGAAATGGTGTACTTCTTTGTCAGGCCCGAGGCGAGAATCTGTGTAGTCTCGGAAACATCCCAATTGATTGATAAAGATTAAGTCACCCAAGAGGTGGCACGGGCATGAATAGCCCGTAAGTGGTTGCCCTTTTGAGCCATTACCAGTATCAAGAGCTGATACTGGAGATATGTGGAGGCGCGACTGCACCCTGCGTGACGGGAGATGTCTCCCGTGGAAACATCCCAGGTGGACTTGGACATTAGCAGCAGTCAACACTGGGAAAGTCTTAAGCACAGCTATGGCACGGGATGAAGTATTAATGTCAATTAAAGGCTCTGTCCTGGGACCTCTGTTGTTTACTATAGATATGAATGATTTACGAAGCTTCATTTATCTCTGAAATTCTATCCTCAGTACTCTGTAAGTTCAATTATATCATCATTATCTCAGTAATAGTAGTTCTTGGGCCACGAGAATCTTCTTGGGATTATTCGCATGATTTCATTTTGAACCTTCTCCAACTTGTTTAGTCTGCAAAACAGTACAGATATCAAGACATATGGGCAGCATAATCAATAAGAGATCTCACAGTATGCCATGTGATTACCATTGGAAATATAGAATATGATTAATAATTGTGTACTGTATGGGTTTGTGAGCCCTTGAGGGACCTTATGTAGACTAGGGTAGAAATAGCCTAAGCTACTCTATCCTTTTTGAGATTTTCGTTTTCTCAATAAACTTACTTGAACTTGAATGAATGACTTAGACACTAAATTGAATAGCAACATTTACCAGTTTACTGATGATTAGAATATAGTGCAGGAAATCAATGTAGATTGTTTAAAAAATGAATGAGTTTGGATGTATATAAATAAGAGGTACCCCCGTATAGCCTAATATGCCTTCTACAGTTTCCTTTATTTTTCCTCATGCTAAGCTGTGTAAACTCACCATACCTCAAGGAGGAGTCCTAAGACAAGCCCTGTTAAATATAATATTGAAACAGAGAGTTCCAGTGAAACTCCTTCAGTACAACTCCAGTCATAGTTGCACACGATATTCTGTTTCAGGGTAAACATGTTTTTAATGGAGTCAACAAATTTATTCGTAAATTGCTATATGTTTATACTTGAGTTAGTTTACACAACATTTCTGAACATTGTTTAAATAAGAGAGAGTATGGTGATAACATAAGACGTGATCATTATAAACATATACTGTATTATCTAGATTTAGATTTAGAAGTTTAATTTAATAGTAATATAAAATTTGGAGAAACTTAGTACAATGCCTTAGTGGTTGAATTTAGGTGAAAGAAAGACCCAATACATGTGTAAGTGCTTTAATACCAAAATTTCGGATTTAGCCTATTTTCTTTATGAAGGTAATGTAAACAATGTTCTGCCTATGTCAGTCAGCATTAATATATTAGGTACATCTGCATTTGTGCAGCTACCCTAGACTATATGAAGGGGAGTACAGTATGACCAAAAGCTAGCTACGTGATGCAAAAAATCCACATCACACAGGATGGATAGTCGTACAGAAGCATGTGATAAATAGTCTGCACTGGCGGACTCTGGGTTCGTTATGAGGATATCATCAACACAAGAGTGAATAAGGCAGCAGTGATACTAAAGGTCCCCATCTCGCAGGATGGTTAGTCATACAGGGCCATATGTTTAGTAGCCTGAACTGGCAAATTTTGGGTACACTGTGAGGATATCTTCAAGAACACGAGAGTGAATATAGTAATTGCAAAGCTCCAGGTACTTCATGCCAACTGGTCTGAAAGGTCTAATAACTGGGCATTCGGTGATGTAATGTGGGAGATCATGCCGCAGTTCCTGCTCACTGAGTTTGCACCTGGAGTGCTCAGGATTGGGAGATCTGTCACCTGCAGCCACCTGCCACAGGTAATGGTAACTCAACTTGATCCTGGCAACCACTGTGTCGCACAGTCTGGTGGACTGTGCGACACAGTGGACCACAGTTTACCACCTTCATGAAGGAAGATACATTCGGATGAATTCTATGATGAATTCTTTCATCCGAGAATTTAGTATTATAACGCTTACATATGTATTAGGTCTTTCCTTCACTTTCCTATAACATTTATTACAGTTGCGGCTGCAGTGAGCAGGTGTACAACCACAGAAATATCTTCTAGCTTCGAATTAGGGTGAAGAGATGCGTATTGACAGAACATATGCAACACAAAACTAGCATGATAAGAAGATAATTCGAAAAATACCTAATATATACTTATTATACTATGAAGGTGTATTTTGCACACCCTCAGTATTTCACATCAACAGATTTACGAGGTTGACTATCACTGAGCGCGACTCTTGTATCATAGCTATGACTTCAGTAGGATTTAAAATAATTGTCAATAAACCATCTCCTTGTGACTAATTCCTTAATAAAGGTCATAAGTAGGAAGATAGATGTCGGAAGTTTAATTGTTTAGATATGAACGAGAAAATTATAGAAAATATGCAAAGTATCTAAATATTTAGGATATTAAAATATGGAACATGGATCAAGCGTCGAACTATTCCTCGGCGGGTCGGGAAACAAACTTTTTTGTTAAACATCTTGCCAAATTACCCTTTTTTTATTAACAAGCTTAGGTATACACAGCAATGTGCTGTTACCCTATTATATATGAAAGATTATACATTGTAGATTAAAAACTAGCTATAAGTTCATCTAATATTCCCATCTCACAGGATGGTTAATCATACACGGAATCAGGGGAGAAAATACCTACCTCAGTACAAAAATAAATTAACTTTGACTAAATATTAACGTTATGATTTTTATAAGAGCTAAGCACTGATCATGGAAATATTATATTATATTTATTTTTACCAGTTTCTATCAAATTCCTCTCAAATAATGTCTTTTTAACAAGCTTAGGTATACACAACAATGTGCTTCTACCCTATTCTGTAGAAGCCCCTTTTGATCTACCACACAGTGTAGATAAAAAACCAGCTACACCCTCATCCAACATCCCCACCTCACAGGACAGCTAGTCATACATGGAATCAGGAGAGAGCATGAAAAGTAAGGTATCTATTAGCCTCCACTAGCAAGATCTGGGTACAGCACAAGAATATCTTCAACTTCATACACTTCTTAGTATATGAAATAATTACAAATATCAGAGTACCTCATAACATTTGGTCTGAAATCACTGATAACAGGGCAATCACAAATTAGTGTTGGAGAGTATGTCCCAACTCTTGTTCACATACTTTACAACTGGAATGTTCACCATTGGGGGATTCATTACTTGCAGCCACCTGCCATAAATATCGATATCCCAAATTACCCGGAAGAGTGACGTATCTGCAAAAAGTACCAATCGGCAACTTGGTTGCTCACCTATATATACTCCAGAGGGTCGCTGAAATTGGACTTGGTCCGGGAGACATCTCCCGTCACGCAGGGTGCAGTCGCGCCTCCACAGATCTCCAGCATCAGCTCTTGATACTGGTAATGGCTCAAAAGGGCCACCACTTACGAGCTATTCATGCCCGTGCCACCTTTTAGGTGGCTTCATCTTCATCAATCAAGACCATCTGGTCACCATTAGGTCCGGGAGACATCTCCCGTCACGCAGGGTGCAGTCGCACCTCCACAGATCTCCAGTATCATCTATTGATACTGGTGATGACTCAAAAGGGCCACCACTTACGAGCTATTCATGCCTGTGCCACCTTTTGGGTGGCTTCATCTTCATCTTAACACATTCACAAGGGAGACATCTCCCGTCATGCAGGGTGCATTCGCACCTCCACAGATCTCCAGTATCATCTATTGATACTGGAAATGGCTCAAAAGGGCCACCACTTATCGGATATTCATGCCCAAGCCACCTTTTCGATGGTTTAATCGTCATCTTGGACACATTCATGGGAGACATCTCCCGTCACGCAGAGTGCACTTGCACCTCCACAGATCTCCAGTATCAGCACTTGATACTGGTGATGGCTCGAAAGGGCCACCACTTACGAGCTATTCATGCCCGTGCCATCTTTTGGGTGGCTTCATCTTCATCTTCTTCATCTGTTTAAAACACGGGAGACATCTCCCGTCACGCTGGGTGCAGTCGCACCTCCACAGATCTCCAGTATCATCAATTGATACTGGTGATGGCTCAAAAGGGCCACCACTTACCAATTCATGCCCGTGCCACCTATTGGGTGGCTTCATCTTCATCTTAACACATTCACAAGGGAGACATCTCCCATCATGCAGGGTGCATTCGCACCTCCACAGATCTCCAGTATCAGGTCTTGATACTGGTAATGGCTTAAAATGGCCACCACTTACGGGCTATTCATGCCTGTGCCACCTTTTGGGTGGCTTAATCTTCATCATCATCAGCTGAAATTGAAGATGAAGATGCCCGTGCCACCTTTTGGGTGGCTTAATCTTCATCATCATCATCAGCTGAAATTACACCATTTGGTCACCACATGGTCCGGGAGACATCTCCCGTCACGCAGGGTGCAGTTGCGCCTCCACAGATCTCCAGTATCATCTTTTGATACTGGTAATGGCTCGAAAGGGCCACCACTTACGGGCTATTCATGCCCGTGCCACCTCTTGGGTGGCTTAATCTTCATCAATCATCAATCTACTCATCCACGGGAGACATTTCCCGTCACGCAGGGTGCAGTCGCACCTCCACAGATCTCCAGTATCAGCTCTTGATACTGGTGATGGCTCAAAAGGGCCACCACTTACGGGCTATTCATGCCCGTGCCACCTTTTGGGTGGCTTCATCTTCATTTTAACACATTCTCACGGGAGACATCTCCCGTCACGCAGGGTGCAGTCGCACCTCCACAGATCTGTAGTATCATCTATTGATACTGGTGATGGCTCAAAAGGGCCACCTCTTACGGGCTATTCATGCCCGAGCCACCTTTTGGGTGGCTTCATCTTCATCTTCTGTTTAAAACACGGGAGACATCTCCCGTCACGCTGGGTGCAGTCGCACCTCCACAGATCTCCAGTATCATCTATTGATACTGGTGATGGCTCAAAAGGGCCACCACTTGCCAATTCGTGCCCGTGCCACCTTTTGGGTGGCTTCATCTTCATCTTAACACATTCACAAGGGAGACATCTCCCACCATGCAGGGTACATTCGCACCTCCACAGATCTCCAGTATCAGCTCCTGATACTGGGAATGGCTTAAAACCACTTACGGGCTATTCATGCCCGTGCCACCTTTTGGGTGGCTTAATCTTCATCAATCATCAATCAGCTGAAATTACGGACCATTTGGTCACCACTTGGTCCGGGAGACATCTCCCGTCACGCAGGGTGCAGTTGCACCTCCACAGATCTCCAGTATCAGCTCTTGATACTGGTAATGGCTCAAAAGGGCCACCACTTACGGGCTATTCATGCCCGTGCCACCTTTTCGATGGTTTAATCGTCATCTTGGACACATTCATGGGAGACATCTCCCGTCACGCTGAGTGCACTTGCACCTCCACAGATCTCCAGTATCAGCTCTTGATACTGATGATGGCTCGAAAGGGCCACCACTTACGAGCTATTCATGCCCGTGCCATCTTTTGGGTGGCTTCATCTTCATCTTCTTCATCTGTTTAAAACACGGGAGACATCTCCCGTCACGCTGGGTGCAGTTGCACCTCCACAGATCTCCAGTATCATCTATTGATACTGGTGATGGCTCAAAAGGGCCACCACTTACCAATTCATGCCCGTGCCACCTATTGGGTGGCTTCATCTTCATCTTAACACATTCACAAGGGAGACATCTCCCATCATGCAGGGTGCATTCGCACCTCCACAGATCTCCAGTATCAGCTCTTGATACTGGTAATGGCTTAAAATGGCCACCACTTACGGGCTATTCATGCCCGTGCCACCTTTTGGGTGGCTTAATCTTCATCATCATCATCAGCGAAAACAGCACCATTTAGTCACCACTTGGTCCGGGAGACATCTCCCGTCACGCAGGGTGCAGTTGCGCCTCCACAGATCTCCAGTATCATCTTTTGATACTGGTAATGGCTCGAAAGGGCCACCACTTACGGGCTATTCATGCCCGTGCCACCTCTTGGGTGGCTTAATCTTCATCAATCAATCAATCGAACATTAACTGACCATCTGGTCACCATTTGGTCCGGGAGACATCTCCCGTCACGCAGGGTGCAGTCGCACCTCCACAGATCTCCAGTATCATCTATTGATACTGGTGATGGCTCAAAAGGGCCACCACTTACGAGCTATTCATGCCTGTGCCACCTTTTGGGTGGCTTCATCTTCATCTTAACACATTCACAAGGGAGACATCTCCCGTCATGCAGGGTGCATTCGCACCTCCACAGATCTCCAGTATCAGCTCTTGATACTGGTAATGGCTTAAAAGGGCCACCACTTACGGGCTATTCATGCCCGTGCCACCTTTTGGGTGGCTTAATCTTCATCAATCAATCAAGACTCTTCAGTCACCATCTGGTCACCATTTGGTCCGGGAGACATCTCCCGTCACGCAGGGTGCAGTCGCACCTCCACAGATCTCCAGTATCAGCTCTTGATACTGGTAATGGCTTAAAAGGGCCACCACTTACGGGCTATTTATGCCCGTGCCACCTTTTGGGTTGCTTCATCTTCATCTTAAACACATTCATAAGGGAGACATCTCCCGTCAGGCAGGGTGCATTCGCACCTCCACAGATCTCCAGTATCAGCTCTTGATACTGGTAATGGCTTAAAAGGGCCACCACTTACGGGCTATTCATGCCCGTGCCACCTTTTGGGTGGCTTAATCTTCATCAATCAATCAGCTGAAATTACACATTTGGTCACCACTTGGTCCGGGAGACATCTCCCGTTACGCAGGATGCAGTTGCACCTCCACAGATCTCCAGTATCAGCTCTTGATACTGGTAATGGCTCAAAAGGGCCACCATTTACGGGCTATTCATGCCCGTGCCACCTTTTCGATGGTTTAATCGTCATCTTGGAAACATTCATGGGAGACATCTCCCGTCACGCTGAGTGCACTTGCACCTCCACAGATCTCCAGTATCAGCTCTTGATACTGGTGATGGCTCGAAAGGGCCACCACTTACGAGCTATTCATGCCCGTGCCATCTTTTGGGTGGCTTCATCTTCATCTTCTTCATCTGTTTAAAACACGGGAGACATCTCCCGTCACGCTGGGTGCAGTCGCACCTCCACAGATCTCCAGTATCATCTATTGATACTGGTGATGGCTCAAAAGGGCCACCACTTACCAATTCATGCCCGTGCCACCTATTGGGTGGCTTCATCTTCATCTTAACACATTCACAAGGGAGACATCTCCCATCATGCAGGGTGCATTCGCACCTCCACAGATCTCCAGTATCAGCTCTTGATACTGGTAATGGCTTAAAATGGCCACCCCTTACGGGCTATTCATGCCCGTGCCACCTTTTGGGTGGCTTAATCTTCATCATCATCATCATCACCGAAAACAGCACCATTTGGTCACCACTTGGTCCGGGAGACATCTCCCGTCACGCAGGGTGCAGTTGCACCTCCACAGATCTCCAGTATCAGCTCTTGATACTGGTAATGGCTCAAAAGGGCCACCACTTACGGGCTATTCATGCCCGTGCCACCTTTTCGATGGTTTAATCGTCATCTTGGACACATTCATGGGAGACATCTCCCGTCACGCTGAGTGCACTTGCACCTCCACAGATCTCCAGTATCAGCTCTTGATACTGGTGATGGCTCGAAAGGGCCACCACTTACGAGCTATTCATGCCCGTGCCATCTTTTGGGTGGCTTCATCTTCATCTTCTTCATCTGTTTAAAACACGGGAGACATCTCCCGTCACGCTGGGTGCAGTCGCACCTCCACAGATCTCCAGTATCATCTATTGATACTGGTGATGACTCAAAAGGGCCACCACTTACCAATTCATGCCCGTGCCACCTATTGCGTGGCTTCATCTTCATCTTAACACATTCACAAGGGAGACATCTCCCATCATGCAGGGTGCATTCGCACCTCCACAGATCTCCAGTATCAGCTCTTGATACTGGTAATGGCTTAAAATGGCCACCACTTACGGGCTATTCATGCCCGTGCCACCTTTTGGGTGGCTTAATCTTCATCATCATCATCAGCTGAAATTAGATATTAGGTTGCAGGCCCTGGCAGCAGGAAGGCGAGACCCTCGGAGCTGCTTGGTTTGCTCCACATTACATCCACAGGAATTTACGACGTGTTAATTTTGTCTGGAAATTTATTTTGCTAATAATTTTTAAGCTACAATTTGAGAGATCTGGAAGTCTCGCTGGCAGCAACAAATATGGATGCCGGACACAATGTAAGTTTACTAATGTCTGGCGAGAACCCGACGCCAATGTCCCGGGAACTGGACATTCTGCAGAAGGACCTGGACACCCTCTTCCTCATTGTGTTCGGCATCCTCATATTCAGTAAGTACCAAAATCTGTGATTTCTCTCTTTTTTCAAGTATTTAAACATATATATGGCACCTATTTCACATTTTGTATATTAATAAAATAGTTGTATTTTATATAGTTGTATATAGACGTACAATAATCTGTGTGTTAGATTTTGTTTTATTATGCTTAGAATAATGTATTTGGAATGCAATTTGTACTTTTGACTAACATTTGTTTATATTTCAGTCTTGCAGACCGGGTTCGCATTCCTTGAGGCAGGCTCCGTAAGGTCCAAGAACACCACCATCATCCTTCTCAAGAACATGCTCGATGTCTGTAAGTTATCAAACACCTTCGTTATTTGTTATCGTATCTGGCTTATGTCTGGTAAACCAGCACATGATTTTTTTATTCCTATCTCATAGCTAAAGTAAGCTCTCAATGTATATAACTTTGCCGACTCTTGTATTCCTGTAATTTCCTGCTTTTGCTTTTCCATCTGCTGGTGTTATATACTAAATTGTTCTCTGTATTTAATTAACCGACTTCCTCCCACCAAGCCTCACGTAGTAATAATGATATGAATTCCACAATCGTCCCCACCCTGTACTAACCATCTGCCCTGTTACTCTCCCCAGTCATTGGTGCCATAGCGTACTGGCTGGTGGGGTTCCCGCTGGCGTTTGGAGGCGGGAACAGCTTCTCTGGTACAGAGTACTGGGCGTCGTACGGGCTGTCGGACGAGCACCTGGCCTTCTGGTTCTTCCAGTTCGTCATCGCCACCACAGCCTCCACCATCATCTCGGGGTCGATGGCTGAGCGGTGTGCCTTCAATGCTTATCTCATCTACACGACCGTGCTGTCAGGTGGGTGTGAAGCCTCTTTCTCTCTGTAAAGTATGTTTCAAATTTAGCAGGATACTTTACACTATTTTGTGGTCAATGAATAAATAACTTAACTTACTGGCTTTATTTATTTAATTTAGATAATATTTGAGAGGAACCTTAACAGGGCAATCTTGAGAGAAAGACAATTTGTTAGACAATAATAGCCTAACACTGATCATTATAATTAAACTTTATGTGTTTCTCAATAAATTTAAAAGGCAATGCAAACAATAATACATTTCCCACGGAATTAATAGATACATTATAAAATACAGCAGTGTTGGTACAGCTGTAGTGTGCCGTGTTTTAATCATGTTTGTGTGTTGTAACAGCTCAGTTATGATAATATTTGTGTTTGTACAGCTGTGGTGTACCCGGTGGTTTCACACTGGACCTGGTCAGACGTTGGCTGGCTCAAGACTCAACACTACCAGGACTTCGGTGGCTCTGGCGTCGTCCACCTCACAGGGGGCGTGGCAGCTCTTGTTGGGGCTGTAATTCTTGGGCCCAGAATTGGTCTTTTCGGACCCAAGGGCAAGGAGATACGTGGACACTCTGTGCCGGTATGTTCATAGAACAGTGGCAATATATTATTATCTGAAGTCATGAAGCAAGATATAAATATTTGTGGATTATCATGTTTAATACAAATATTACACGTCAAGGTGGAGGTGTAAAGTTGTGTTTGAACTTCCAGCTGGCAGCTTTGGGAGGCTTCATCCTGCTCTTCGGGTTCCTGGCCTTCAACGGAGGGTCCCAAGCGTCCATCAGCCACGAGGGTGATGCTGTAGCCATTGCCAAGGCTGTCTTTAACACTGTGATCTCGGCGTCTTCAGGAGGCATCGCTGTGCTCTTGGTGTACCGTTCTGTGCTGTGTGGGAGGGAGTCCACCTGGTCCTTCCTAATGGCTCTTAATGGTTCTCTCGCTGGCATGGTATGTACCGCTCTGCGCTGTGTGGCCGGGAGTCCATTAGTGCTAGTATGATGGACTCTGCTCGCTGTAAATTTTAATTGACAGACGTTTGATTTAAACTTAACTTAGTATTATGATAATATAACAAATTTCTTATCAAAATGGTGTTACTTGCAATATGTCTGAGTTTGTTTATCCAATGCTTAAGGACATGTTTCCATGACAGGTGTCAATCAGTGCCGGGTGCAACGTTGTGCGGCCGTGGAGTGCCAGTGTCATTGGTACAGTGGGTGGATCAGTGTTCCTCGCCATCCACACCCTTCTGCCCAAGTTGAAGGGTACGTCACTGCTTCTCTCACAGCTCAGTTTTCTTAACTTTGTCTCAAGAAGGCAACAAGTAGCCAGTTTTATCTAACTTGAGTTTGAAATATTTTAACTTTAACGTTATGTTCTGTAGATGGCATATACTTAAATAATAATATTTATAAAATTTTATATTATTGGGAAGCGTACGTGCATATTGGGACTGTTGAGGTTGTGGATGTAAAGTTAATAAATGTTTCTTCCACAGCTGACGACCCACTTGATGCTGTGGATGTACACATGGGAGGTGGGTTGTGGGGGCTGGTTGCTGTGGCCCTCTTCCAGGATGGTGGCATTGTGTACGGGGGCAGCGCGGAGGTCCTCGCCTGGAATATAGTGGGGGCGCTGGCCATAGTGGCCTGGTCTGGTGGTCTCTGTTTAGTTATGTTTGGTTCCCTCAGGCTGCTCGGCCTCTTGAGGGTGCCTCCAGAAATGGAAATTGCAGGCAAGTGAAGATAATACATAAAGTTTTCACTTTTGTATTATATAATTCATAATTGTTATATTTTTAGTGTTATGAACGCATTCATTATACATTGTATATGTTCTATATCTCTAACAATATCTATACGCCAGGAATGGACATCTTGAAGCACGGGGAGCCAGCCTACCCAGCTGACGCTTGGCTGGAGAGCCAGTACGATGGATCCGTAAACACTCAGGAGAACAAGAGGAATTCAAGTAAGTTGTCAACTAAGTTGCTTTTAAAGTTTTGTGTGTGATGTTTATTTATTTGATATTAATGAAATGCATCATAGAAATTCATACAGTTTTGTTATCAACATTTTCCACTATTCATCTAATCCATTATTTTCCAGATCTTCCACCCAACATGTCTGCCCCAGAAGAATTTGGTTTGACTAATTCCCAGGACCCAGCCCCAGTCCCTGGACACCTTGTATACTGGAGTCGTGCAGGACCAGTCCCATCCCACCTCTCGCCCGTCGTGTCCCTCAACAACCACGAAGCTAACCACTTGAACTCCAACAATAGTGTCTCTGAAGCTGGCTTCACAGTCCGACTGGGAGACCATGATCTGCGAGTCCTCGTTGAACCCAGAGATCAACGTGGTCAAGACCCTCATTGTTACACCAATGAGGCTTTTGACGAAACCACAAAGCTTTAAGATTATCTTTTATTTGTCATTACTTATGAAAGTATTTGTATGTTGCCATTACTTATGAAAGTATGTGTATGTTGTCATTACTTATGAAATTGGGTGTATGTTTGTCATTACTTATGAGAGTATGTGTGTTTGTCATTACTTATGAAACCTCAAAACTCTGAGATTCTCTGTTGGTTCTTCGACATTAAAGCTTGCTTGTATTGATTCGGTAAATTGACTTAATTAATTTATATTATTTTTCTGCACTAATTACATGAAATATATTATATATATTTTTGTATATATATTTTTTTATTCGGTGAACTTAGTAAGAAACCTGATAAACTAAAGGTTTAACAAGAATTACGTTAAGGTGAAGGATGTTGACAGAGAAAGATGGCGAGCTTATTTTACGACTTAAAGTAGGGACTGGAATGAAGTATGAAGTATGGAGGGACTTGAAGTATGTGCCTAGCCACATACCTTCGCCCGACAGTCTTCCAAGAACTGCCATCGCGAATGCACTTTAATTGTGCATTTTTTTACATTTGCATTGATGATTTGATGGCCCATAAGATTATAGACTTGCGGTGGATTACTACCTAACTGGATGTAAGATGACATAAGAAATGATTTTAACATGTTTGAAAGGAGTAAGGAAAACAAAAAGGAATTATGAAGTGAAGACATTTCCCCAACGGAGACATCACCCACCAGACACATCACCTGCCAGACATCATCCACCAGACACATCATCCACCAGAATCATCACCCATCAGACACATCATCCACCAGAATCATCACCCACCAGAATCATCACCCACCAGACACATGATCCACCAGTATTATCACTCACCAGACATATCACCCACCAGACACATCATCCACCAGAAACATCACCCATCAGACACATCATCCACCAGAATCATCACCCACCAGACACATCATCCACCAGAGTCATCATTCACCAGACACATTATCCACCAGAATCATCACCCACCAGACACATGATCCACCAGAATCATCACCCACCAGAATCACACATGATCCACCAGTATCATCACCCACCTGACACATCACCCACCAGACACATCATCCACCAGAATCATCACCCATCAGACACATCATCCTCCAGACACATGATCCACCAGAATCATCACCCACCAGACACATGATCCACCAGTATCATCACCCACCAGACACATCATCCACCAGAATCATCACCCATCAGACACATCATCCACCAGACACATGATCCACCAGAATCATCACCCACCAGACACATGATCCACCAGTATCATCACCCACCAGACACATTATCCACCAAAATCATCACCCATCAGACACATCATTCACCAGAATCATCACCCACCAGACACATGATCCACCAGACACATCATCCACCAGAATCATCACTCATCAGACACATGATCCACCAAAATCATCACCCACCAGACACATGATCCACCAGAATCATCACCCACCAGTATCATCACCCACCAGACACATTATCCACCAGAATCATCACCCATCAGACACATCATCCACCAGAATCATCACCCACCAGACACATAATCCACCAGTATCATCACCCTCCAGAATCATTACTCACCAGACACATCATCCACCAGAATCATCACCTACCAGACACATCATCCACCAGACTCATCACCCTCCAGAATCATTACTCACCAGACACATCATCCACCAGAATCATCACCCACCAGACACATCATCCACCAGACTCATCACCCACCAGACACATCACTCACCACACATCATCCACCAGACACATCACCCACCAAAAATCATCATCCACCAGACACATCACCAACCAGACACATCATCCACCAGACACATCACCCACCAAAATCATCACTCGCCAGACACATCATCCACTAGAATCATCATCCACCAGAGACAATCTTCCATATAACATTGAGGAGGGCGACGTTGAGGGACCTGTACCATGGGCTGTGGGGCGCCCGTGTGCTTCCTGAGGCCCACCACCACCAGACACTCGGGCTCGTACTGGATGGCCTCCATTTGTCCATTGAAAATCGTCTGCTGTTAAGATACGTAGCCACGTTGTTGAACAACCCTGTGGTGTCGCACAAGAGATATATCACATTTTGAGTCAAATCAATTATGTTGAAATAAATAAATATATGTATTTAAGAGAGAACGTTTTTTTCTGCTCAAGGGTGGGGGGCCAGACGCTTGGACCTAGTCTCATCCAGCGTTGAAGGGTGAGTAATGTTGGCTATGTGCCCAGAGTGGGAACTTCGAGGTCTATCTCCTCTACTCCCATTAAAAAGGAGTCGGCATCAATGGCCCTTTCCAAATATATCCGGGAAAGGTGGCTGTCTGAGTCTATTGAACTTCTTCTCTCCACCCTTCCTCGGAAAATATATATATATATATATATATATATATATATATATATATATATATATATATGTATATATGTCGCACCGCACTACTTGGCCTAAAATGCAGAATGATTTTCGTTATTTTCAAATATTTCTTTCCAAATTGGTTTATTCCAAATAATATTATATAATATTTAGTACACGAATTACTGACTTATGTTTGGTTAACCTAATAAGAACATTTCTTATGTTCTTAATATAATATTACTATATTATATTAAGATAATATAGTTCTTAATATAATATATTATATTCTTAATATAATATTACTATATCATATTAATAAAGAACATGAAATATTTCTTAGTTATGTTAATTTAGGTTATGATAGGTTAGGTAATTTTGGTCGTATATCTATGTTAGTTTCAAATTAAAAATACGTTTAATCATATAAAATATAATGGAAAGCTATATTATTTCATAAGATCTTTAGGAAAACCTCTGCTTATTAGACAAACCAGGGTTTGCATAGTAGTGCATTCTAAGTAGTTCATTCTGGCTATTAGGTACAATATATAGTAGTAGTAGGCATCCATCAGTCTCAGAAGACTATGGTGTTGCGCTCTGGTTGTTGGTCTGGAGAGGACTCACGAGGGCATAAAGCCAGGGTAGGTTAATACGGAGAAGCTGTTACCCAGGCAGCAGGTCCCCCCTCTCCACGGCGCTGAAAGTTTCCAATGGAAAGGCAAACGCCAATGCGATTGGTTCCAGCGCCGTCGCAGGAACTGTGAGTTCCGGGGATGACCTCGAAGTTGGTGAAAAAAAGGCACAGGGACTCCAAACCCGGAGACCGCCGTGGTCGGGGCCGGAGAAGAACCACCCCCAGCAAGGGTATGAACGACCCCAGCCTCCTGAAGCAGAGCTGGGCCGCACGACCCCGGGGAGGTGGACGTCCCGGTCCCGCACCTACGGGTTCCTGACAGAGATCGTCACAACCCTCTTTCACCGGAGGCCGGCCTCCTTCAAGAAAAATTAGAAGGAAGAGTGATAATTATTAAATACAACAATTATTATTATAATAAATATAAAAATATTATTATATATAATTATTATTATAATAAATACTATAATAATAATATAAATAATTAATAATTATCACACAATAGTTAGTTTAGGTTATTTATTATGCACCCCATACCCATCTTGTGGGTGGTAGTGGAAAGGGTTACAGAGGCACATAATGGGCTCAGGGACTGAACCCCACAATTCATTTAGCTAAGCAAGTTACAATCTTGATGAGCTAGTTACAAAATTCAATATAAGTCGTCACATCAACAATGGGTTCGAGATCGACCACAAGTACAGTTTCTAAATTAAGCAACTGTATTGTGCAAAAGCACAATACAACCTCCTCCCCCCCACCAATCTATGGTTCATCCAAAAAAATCACAATATATATATATATATATATATATATATATATATATATATATATATATATATATATATATATATATATATATATATATATATATATATATATATATATATATATATATATATATATAAACATATATATATATATATATATATATATATATATATATATATATATATATATATATATATATATATATATATATATATATATATATCTCACACCCCAGAAGTGACTCGATCTCATACTACCAGGAGCACTCTGCAACTGTACATCTGCAATGCATGATAATAGGAACAAAAACAGGCAGGGCCCTCGTGTGTTGTGTGGCCCTCGTGTGTTATGTGGCCCTCGTGTGTTATGTGGCCCTCGTGTGTTGTGTGGCCCTCGTGTGTTATGTGGCCCTCGTGTGTTGTGTGGCCCTCGTGTTGTGTGGCCCTTGTTGTGTTGTGTGGCCCTCGTGTGTTGTGTGGCCCTCGTGTGTTGTGTGGCCCTTGTGTTTTGTGGCCCTTGTTGTGTTGTGTGGCCCCAGTGTGTTATGTGGCCTCTTGTGTGTTGTGTTACCCTTGTGTGTTGTGAGGCCCTTGTGTGTTGTGTGGCCCTTGTGTGTTGTGTGGCCCTTGTGTGTTGTGTTACGCTTGTGTGTTGTGTTACCCTTGTGTGTTGTGTGGCCCTTGTGTGTTGTGTGGTCCTTGTGTGTTGTGTGGCAGGGCCACACAAACACTCAACAAACAAGCGCGCATCGGAACATGCAGGAACCGGGAACAAAAACCCGCTCCCCCCCCCCCCCCACACACACACACAACCGCACCCCATGCACATCCAAGTACACAACCGGATACAACCTCACAACACATAGCAAACAAAATAAATTACTGGACTGGAGAACAAACCTCAACGGGAGGCGAATATTTCTCAGGAAACTTATACAGAGGATATTTGTGCTTATAGGCCTCCCATATCAAATACTCCATGTCAGTAGGGGAACGATTCCCCTGCTTCCGGGGCCGCATAAACTCTGGAATCACTAAATCAAAAATGGCAGAAACGAAAACGGCGGCTCCCGGAGGTGGTCGACAGAAGTCGCATAACAAAGAGGGGCAAGGTAAACCACCTCCTCCGCCAGATAGTGGTCTTTTTTTGTTTTGGTAGGGACGCGAGTCTTTATTTTCCTCGGCGTCACCCCTTCTATATAGGAACCACCGTGAAAGCGGAAGAAACCGAAGCAGAGTACGTAGACCGCCTAGACGGTCCCGCCGCCGGATGCGCAAGAGAAGAAGGCAAGTTTTTGTTAATTAAATTTTTCACGTTTGAAAGTGAAAAAGTGATATGATCTACTTTAGCCACGTTATTGTGACTCATCGCCTGCATTTTCACGTTTGTTTTCAGTGTGAAGCACTTGGAAATATTATCTTACGATATGCGCGTTACCCCTCTGGTGATGCTTATAACCTGTGACTGGTCTGTGACTGGTTTGGTAGTGAAAGCCTCTCGTTATCCTGCCTCTCGGCACTGGAGGTACTGAGTTATATCTCTCCTCCCTAAGACAGGTCTAGGAATATGATCAAGGTCTATCCACAAGACGTTTCGACAACATCCGTTTTCTGATGGTCAAAACCGTTCGGTTTGGATACATTAGCTTAGGCTATCGTAGGGACGGTTAGGTTTCGTTAACTTGCGTAAATTTTACGTTAGGTTAGGCTAGGTTAGGTTTGACTTGTTTAGGCTTGGCTATATTAGGATGGGTTAAGGTAGGTTAGGTTGGATTAGTTTAGGTTGTGTTAGGCTAGGTTAGACTGGGTTAGGCTAAGTTGAGTTGAGTTAGGTTGAGTTAGGTTTGGTAAGTTCTCGTGTTTTAAAATCCGTGAGTGAACCGTGTTGTGTAGGCTGCGACTTGCGTTCGTCTGCAGCACCACCACCTGGTTCCTCACAGCCACGTCCAACACAACACAGCTGCCCACTTCTCGTGTGGTAATGACAACACTTATCACAAGTACAATCTTAAATTATTTTTAAATTGTTTAAACTGTATAAAATTGGTTATACAACTTATTCCCAATTGTGTGCAGACTGAACATCACCAGGCACTTTACCCCTTGTAGGGCAGATATCGAACCCACAACATAACAATAAAAGCTGTTTTAGCAAAGCCAGACTATTTCACTGAGCTTAACATTAAGCTAAAGCCATTCAAAGCAGGCATTTAAGTGCCAGTTTGTTCAACCTATTGTCAACCAGAGGTTATCATCCATAATACTTTATCTAAATGGCATTAAATACAATTTTCAGCTCGTGAACCTCTCGCCCTTCACCTCACTCTGCTGCCTTTCTCTGCCGCTCTTTCTGTAAACGACTTTATAATGGTTCAGGGCGGACCGTGACACCATTTCCATTATTTTCTGATGTGTGTCCGTCATACGTTTTGGGTAGAACCGTCTGACATGGTTTAGACACAGCTGTCACACATGGTTTAGACAGAGCTGTCACACATGGTTTAGACAGAGCTGTCACACAGGGTTTAGACAGAGCTGTCACACAGGGTTTAGACAGAGCTGTCACACAGGGTTTAGACAGAGCTGTCACACAGGGTTTAGACAGAGCTGTCACACAGGGTTTAGACAGAGCTGTCACACATGGTTTAGACAGAGCTGTCACACAGGGTTTAGACAGAGCAGTCACACATGGTTTAGTTAGAGCTGTCACACAGGGTTTAGACAGAGCCGTCAGACAGGGTTTAGACAGAGCTGTCACACAGGGTTTAGACAGAGCTGTCACACATGGTTTAGACAGAGCTGTCACACAGGGTTTAGACAGAGCTGTCACACATGGTTTGGTTGAGTCGTCCGGCATGGTTTAGTTAAGCCGTATAACATGGTTTCAGTAAGCAAGGGTCGCCGTGGCCAAGTAGGCTAAGCTATTTCTTCATTCGCTGAGTCATTGGGGATTTTTTGAATGATTACTAAAGTTATTATTTAATATCAGTCAAATTTTACTTAGGTAGTATCGAGGAATATTGGCTTATACTGGGTATAGGTCAGGCTGCTAATTTAGTTTGGATCAGAGTACACGAAATGCATTGTTACAAGAGTTGAATTGAACGCGTCTATCAATGTTTAATAGGTCTACCAATGTCAATGTCTACCAATGAATTTTAGGTATGACTCTTGGTCACTAAGTTGGGGGGGGGGGCTACATAATTCCCCTGCCTTGGTGCCTTGTTTTGATAATCACTGACTACCGTGGGGGATAATACCAGTTTATGACTGCTCAGGTCATAAACCACAGCTCAAAGGTCACAACCACAGGGATAATAACCATTCGGTATGACTCAAGGGTTGACTACGCAGTTGACCAAATACAGCTGTAGGAGCGTATGATACCGGACGACATATAATAACCCACGTTCAAGCTATTGGTTACGATTGAGAAATCTGTTTAGTTAACATGTACGATATTGTGCGCATCTTCACGCGCATAACAAAGTGTTCCACTGCGCCGCTTCTCAGGAGAAAAGATCCAGGATAGGGGGGGGGAGAAATAGCCTAAGCTACTCTATCCCTTTGAAATGTAGTTGTTCTTGTTTCAATAGACATACTTAACGAAACCTGAAATTGAGCGGCCCGAAACGCTTTGCGTAATAGTGGCTTTAGGCATTGCATGTATTAGCTCTATCTGTAAATTCATCAATATTTGTATCACCAATGTTTGTAAATTCATCAATATTTGTATTTGTATCAATGTATGTATGTACTTTACCTGAATAAACATTTGAATTTTTTGAATTTTTGAACTTGAACTTGATCCACAACGCAGGCAACACCACACAAAGAATCCGGGGCTGCAGTTGGCGCCATACTGAACCTCCACCGCGACACGCAACCACACAATGTATCTGGATGCAGGAAGCAACCACTGTACCAATTCCTTATGACAACATAATCTATGCAAAAGCTGTGACTTGGGGGGGGGAGAGGGGACGTAGAGGATTGTTGTGGCTATATCTGAGTATGTGAGTGATATGCTGTATGACAATACAGACCCGAGTATATACACTTGTTCACCACACATGTTGATAATTATACACCAGTATACATACTTATACGTGAAGGGAGGTAAAACAAAAATTAGTGAGTGTGACTGGATCAGGTAGAGGAAGTGTGAGGAGGGTAGACATGAGTGGGTATAGAGGGAGGGGTGACGTGATTTTATTCACCTTGGGCATTAGGAGCCGCATGTGAAATGTTTTATTTATTTATTTATATTTTATTTATTTATATAAACAAGAGTTCTTACATTTTTGTACAGTCACTAGCACGCATAGCGTTTCGGACAGGACCTTAATCCTAATTTTCCCTGGAATACGACCCGCCAAATCGTTTAACAACCAGGTACCTATTCACAACCTGGATGAACAGAGGCTACAGTTAAGGATTGGGGCCCAGTAAATCCTCCCCGTTACATCCATAGTTAGTGTGGTAAACAGTTCATATCACTCAGGGCGTGGATCACCTAATTTTCCAGTGCTCAAGTGGATGCTCCGGGAAGAGCATGTTCCATTGGGTAGCGGTTAGTTGCCTTGGGATCCTTCCATTTTTAAGGCTGGCTCAGTAGCTCAGTTGTAGCTACTGAGTCAGTAGCTTATAGCTACACTATAAGCAGACTCACCTGGACACTATAAGCAGACTCACCTGGACACTATAAGCAGACCCACCTGGACACTAAGCAGACCCACCTGGACTCCACAGGTGCTGGAGGGGTGAACGGTGGCTTCTGAGGGCTGGTGTGGTGCTGAGGTCAGTGTCGTGCATGGTTATATACTGGCCTGGCACTCTACCCCGGTGGGGGAGGGCCGGGGTGTTGCATGGGGAGGGGGCGTACTGTCATTGGTGGGAGGGGCAAGACTTATCTCTCACTGTGGGAACACCACAAGAAACACTTCAGCGAACACATATGGTTTGTGAATCAAGAAGATTCATTCTTCTCTGAACCTCCCTTACTTATCTCTCCCTCCCTTACTTATCTAGCTCTCACTCTCTTACTCATCTCTCTCCCGCAGTCTCATTTCTTCCTCATCTCCCCCTCCTAGTCTCATCTCTCTAATGACAGGTTAAACCGGACTAGCTACGCTGGGATAAATCCAAGATCCAACAGCATCATATAAAGAGTACAAACATGAACTAGCAATAGGTCTGTTGTTTGACACAATGAAGTGTGTCAAACAAAACACTTGCATGGGGAGAGTAACAATCTCGGTTGTCTAACAGACAGTGTCACAGCTGCAATACGACTTGGCAACAAGTATCTCTGGCAACAAGTTATATTATTAGTATTAGTATTAACTGCGCACTCCAATGGTTAAGTCTGTTTAAATAATGGTGGACCTTGAAACTCTTTTATCAACAATATATCATATTTCACCTTGCAGATGACATTTCCTGGATAATGAATAAACACATACACAACATTTGTTTATAGATCAGTTTATTTCAAAACAAATATATCATTAAAGAAATGCCAAGACACAATGTTAAGCATTTATTATAGGCAAAACAATATAAAATAATATAAAAAAGTGATTTGTATATTTTTCAAATTTTCCTTATTACTTTGTTTACATACAAATGAATAAGAGTAACGTACATTGAAATTTCCTACCTAAAATTGGCTAGAAATGCAATGTATCGGAAAAACCGACACATTACTAACTTTCCATACAATATGCAGTTAATATTGCTGCTGTTTGACCACGTGACTAGCGGGCTACACACTTACTCTACACCAACAAAATGCTGAAGCCTTCTTATCAGATAAGGCTTACCCAGTATTTACTAGCATATGTAGTCTTAACACCTAGTAACATTGTAGTGAATTGTCTACCAATCGATAATTCTGATTGATAGACTATTACATTAATAAACCCCCCCCCCCACCCAGCTTGTGTAGGAAACGATTTGTGGGAATAAACTTATACAGTCCACTATCGAAACAAATAAATTAATGTAAGAAATAAATTCTATATAAATTAATGTAAAGTAATAAATTGTAAATAAATCAATAAATCCCACGAGGCGGTTTTCCCCCACACAATGGGTCGTTGTATCTTCACACACACACATGTAAATAAATATATAAATCAATTTATATATTATATATATACCAAGATCAACACCGAGGACTAAATTGTTCACACATCCAGAATCAACATATATTTATTTATTTATTTATATACAAGAAGGTACATTGGGTTTGAAAGAATACATAGCCTAGTATTTAAAATCTTGTAAATAATAGAATGTAAAGCTAAATCTTGTAAATCTCATTTGAATATTGTCAAGTATCAATACACAACATACACACACAAGGGCAAGGGGGTTTTATACACAGGGGGGGTGAATACACCCTAGAGTTTACTTAATAGTTGATCAGTAAGCTATTTGTAGATGGGGGGGGGGGAGGTGTTAATACTCCTCTCAAGGCTGAAAAGTCTTAAGCCATTGATCAAACACCCATTGTAAGTAAACGCCTAGTAGCCTAGTAGTTAGTGTTTTTATATATTTTACTTGAAACTTAAAATTTTACTTATTTGAATATTTATATGCAATATCAGAACAATTATATATATATATATATATATATATATATATATATATATATATATATATATATATATATATATATATATATATATATATATATATATATATATATATTAATGTTTACACTCAAGCTGAGCTCAACACTATGAATAAAACACAACACCAGTCCGAGGGATGTTGCGTAATTGCTGTTAAACAAGTCAACCCGAGAACTTCAATGACCACTGTTGCAACATGCACAGTATTACAAGCACTGTTAAGTAAGTTCAGTAGAACTTCGGCTTTAACCCTTTTTACCCTGTCGTAGCTCAGTCGATTCAGGCAGTGTCTGGGATGCTCCCGGACGCACGTTCGAATCCTCGTCACGGCCCTTGTGGATTTGTTCATTTATGCACAGTATTTACTGTCCTTTCATACATATATATTTATATTTTACTATTTCAACCATACTCACTGTCTTATATATATATATATTAACAAACATTAAAGCTTAAGTAACACACCAATATTCACCCGAGACCGAAGACTCGCTGGACTCTGTCGAGGGTGGGTGTATCGGTCTGTTAATGGCACCTGAGACCAATAGATGGAGTTACTTGTTTCTGTCTCGTAGTTTGTATCGCTCCTCTAGAGACGCCACTCCTTTAGGTACACTTTACTGTTCACTGTCTCTCAGGGAAGTGACCGTAGTTCAGTTGTTAAACTGTTAACTGGCCGTCAATATAGTAGTAAGATTGTGTGTTGTCTTGTTTACAATGCTGATTGCCGGTCTGTTGATGTAGTGAGTTGAAAAAACGATACAGTCGTTGGATAAGTTTAAACCATTGACCAAGTTGAGGCTGTACCCCCAGGTCTGTTGCTTGGAGGAAGGTGCCGATGTAGCAGGTGTGTGTGCCGCCGGTAAACACAGAGGTGATGACATTCTCCACCAGGCACTCTCCTACTTCTGGAAGTGGTGCAGTGTCAGGAGGACGTAACCTTAGTTGTCGAGGCTGCTCAGCGCAGACGGCAGCAAACTCTCCCCATCATCAGGGGTGGTTTGAGTAGATCTCAAACCTGAGTAGACCTGCGGTCCGAGTCAGCACCGCAGGTCCTGACTGGTTTGGAGTGGAGACGGGTTCAAGTAAAAAATGGGCACACAGGAAATGATTTCGACGTTCAGTAAACACTCACCGAGTGGATAACTGAATGTCCAACAGCCCGATACGGTGTTGATGATAGAATGGTTGATGATGATAGTAATATTTTAAGATTGAGAAACTTTAAACTAAATGAGCACACATGTAGCGATTTTGCATTCAGTAAACACTTACTGAGTTGTAAACTGAATGCCGGAGCTGGCCAATACAAGGTTTGTGATAGTAATATTTTATTTTTATTTACGATGGAGAAACTTTAAACTAAAAATGAGGTCACATGGAGGGATATCTATGTTCAGTAAACTGTTACTGAGATGTAAACTGGATGGTTGACCCACCCAATACATGGTTTGTGATAGTAATATTTAATTTTTTACGATGGAGAAACTTTAAACTAAAAAATCAGCTCGCATGGAGGGATGTCTATGTTCAGTAAACAGTTACTGAGCTGTAAACTGAATGGTTGAGCTACCCGATACATGGCTGGTGATAGCAATATTTTATTTTTTACGATGTAGAAACTTAAAACTAAAAAATGAGGTTGCATGGATGGATAACAATGTTCAGTAAACAGTTACTGAGTTGTAAACTGAATGGTAGTGTCATCCAATGCCTGGTTACTGATAATAGTATTTCACGATGAGAAAACCTTATGACCACACATGTAACGATTTTGCATTCAGTAAACACTTACTGAGTTGTAAACTGAATGCCCGAGCTGGTCAATACAAGGTTTGTGATAGTAATATTTTATTTTTATTTACGATGGAGAAACTTTAAACTAAAAATGAGGTCACATGGAGGGATATCTATGTTCAGTAAACTGTTACTGAGATGTAAACTGGATGGTTGACCCACCCAATACATGGTTTGTGATAGTAATATTTTATTTTTTACGATGGAGAAACTTTAAACTAAAAAATGAGCTCGCATGGAGGGATTTCTATGTTCAGTAAACAGTTACTGAGCTGTAAACTGAATGATTGAGCTACCCGATACATGGCTGGTGATAGTAATATTTTCTTTTTTACGATGTAGAAACTTAAAACTAAAAAATGAGGTTGCATGGATGGATAACAATGTTCAGTAAACAGTTACTGAGTTGTAAACTGAATGGTAGTGTCATCCAATACCTGGTTACTGATAATAGTATTTCACGATGAGAAAACCTTATGACCACACATGTAACGATTTTGCATTCAGTAAACACTTACTGAGTTGTAAACTGAATGCCGGAGCTGGCCAATACAAGGTTTGTGATAGTAATATTTTATTTTTATTTACGATGGAGAAACTTTAAACTTAAAATGAGGTCACATGGAGGGATATCTATGTTCAGTAAACTGTTACTGAGATGTAAACTGGATGGTTGACCCACCCAATACATGGTTTGCGATAGTAATATTTTATTTTTTACGATGGAGAAACTTTAAACTAAAAAATGAGCTCGCATGGAGGGATGTCTATGTTCAGTAAACAGTTACTGAGCTGTAAACTGAATGGTTGAGCTACCGATACATGGCTGGTGATAGTAATATTTTATTTTTTACGATGTAGAAACTTAAAACTAAAAAATGAGGTTGCATGGATGGATAACAATGTTCAGTAAACAGTTACTGAGTTGTAAACTGAATGGTAGTGTCATCCAATACCTGGTTACTGATAATAGTATTTCACGATGGAAAAACCTTATCCTAAACTAAAAATGAGCCCACATGAAGAGATTTTCACATACTGAGATGTTAACTGAATGTCTGAGCTATCCAATAGTAGTATTAATTCAAGATGGAAAACTTAAAACTAAACTAAAATGAGCGCACATGAAGTGATACTCACGTTCATTAAACACTTACTACGTTGTTAACTGAATGTCTGAGACATTCAATACATGGTTGATGATATCCCTATTAATGACATTGATAATAAGAGGTCTTGAATCAGATACGGGCATGGGGGCAGCAAAGCTGCGATATTGAAAAGAAACTGAACTGAATTTGAAAATTGATTAATATATGTAATGTGAAGCCGATCTACTGGAAAACAGTAAGCAAACTTTATTTGAAAAGAATATGAGAAGTTGGGGGGCAAGAAAATGATAAAAATAAGAAGTGATGATCTTCAAAAACATAACATAAGATATTCATGACTGTAATTAATACAGTGTGAACTCTCTTAAACTATGCACACCATGAAATCTCGTCACTATGCATAACTTGCCACTCTGCGAAACAAATTATTGACTATAGTGCGACAGTGAGAATAAAAATGACCACTTATGTTTTGGAGTGCTATTTTAGTCAAGAAATACTGTAAAGGATGATTATTGACTAAAGGGAATTTCGCGGGCTGCTGGTGTTTGATGTGTTGAACTGCTTAAAGGAAGCATATTTGCTAGAAAAAATTCCTGTGAAATAATGCTTGTTATATGTTTTGACTACCTAGCTAATAGCATATTGCATGGCTAATAATGAAATGAAATGTCACATTTTTGTCTGACTCACTTAGCACGAGTGAAGAGAAAACATTGAAAAACTGGCAAAGGTTGAAAACTCTGTGAAATCATATCTGTTATGATAAGTTTTGACTAGCTGCAAGTTATGTTTGCCTTCTCTCTCTCTCTAATCTACACACGCGATACGAAATGTGAATTTGTTGACTGAAAGGAGATTGATGATGATACGAATAGTAATTGCCGACATTGAGCATATTCTCAAAAACGTAGTTTCTGCAAAAAAAAAATAACATTAAATTAGATGCGAGCTGCGATTTGAAAACAGAAGATGTGTGATGTGTGGCTTATTGTGTGGACTCTGGAGATATGATCTCCACATATAAGTTTCTCAAGAAAGTGGTAATATTTTTCTTGTGTTTGGATGTAATGGCTAAACATGGATGACATTTTCAATAACGTTATTTGCACATCCGACAAAGTTGATTTTCCCCGTTACGTTACATTGTGTTACAGAGGGCTAAAACTGGTAGACCGTAATAATCATATGGAAGGAGATGTAATGGAGATGGACTAAGTCCTACTTTATTTAAAAATGTCATTTTGGGCTGTAAAAGTTGATTTGCGTTACGTTACATTGTGTTAGAGGGCTAAAACTGGTAGAGGTCAATATTATATGGTAAGAGATGTGCTAAGTCATACTTTCATTTAAAAATGACATTTTGGACTGCAAAAAGTCGATTTGCGATACGTTACGTTGTGTTACATTGTGTTACAGAGGGCTAAAAAGGGTAGACATCAATTATTTATATGGTAAGAGATGTAATGGAGATGGGCTAACCCTCACTTTCCGTTTCAAAATGACATTTTGGACTGCAAAAAGTTGATTTGCGTTACGTTACGTTGCGTTACATTGTGTTACAGAGGGCTAAAAGAGGTAGAGGCCAATATTTTATATGGTGAGAGATGTAATGAATAAGGAC
>NC_091160.1:2830305-2893911 GCF_040958095.1 Procambarus clarkii
CTGCCTAAGAGATGCAGCAACATGGTCAGTTGAGCCCACACTCACAAGCGACCACTATGGGGTCCAAATTGATCTTCAGTTAGACCTACCCACCCCACCTCCGCCTCCATCTGAAGCCTGGAACTTTGCTTTAGCAAACTGGGACCGATTTCAAAACCTCATTTCAGAGTGGCAAAGAAACTATGATCTTCCCGAAGACATTAATCTGGCAGAACAAGAATTTGTCAAAGCGATTCAAAGTGCAGCCAACCACTGAATCCCACTGAAAAAACAGTCCACCGGACACCATAAAGATCATTGGTACTATTGCGAACGTGTCAAAGAACTCAACCATAGACTCAATAGAACAAGAAAGCTATACAAAAAGCAGCCAAGTGACCGCAACAGGATCTTACTTTGTGAGGTCAAGGAACATGTACATCGAGAGACCAGACAAATAAAAGAACAAAAGTGGCTAGAATGGTGTTCACACCTGAATGAACACACCTCTCTCGGGGAGATGTGGCAGCAAATTCACCGGGCCAAAGGGAATAAAACACCTAAAGCTCCACACCCCAAAGATCCTCAACAGGAAGCCGAAGTACTGGCAACCAGGTTTGCAGAGAGAGCAGCCAGCAATCAACTTCCACCAGATGTATTAGCAGTACAGACCGGACTAGAGGAAGAAAGGTGGCACAGAATCCTTACAGCATGTGAAGAAGTCCCTGACACTAATGCCCCCTTCACACTGGATGAGCTCAATCGGGCTAAGAAAAACTCCAAGGATACATCCCCTGGAGCCGACAAAATAACCTATAAAATGATTAGAAACCTCGGCCCAGAGGGAGACGCTGCATACCTAAGGTTAATTAATTTAGCCTGGACTTCTGAAACTAGACCTTCTGCTTGGAATAGAGCAGACATAGTGCCGATCCCAAAACCCAAAGATCCAGCTAATCCCAGGCCCATCTCTCTCCAAAGCTGTGCGGGCAAGACGGCTGACAGAATGGCACTCAACAGACTGGAGTGGAAAATGCCTAAACTGCACCATGATATGTATGCCTATAGAAGAGGGGTTGGCACAGTGGAATGTATTACAACTCTGTTAGCCCACTTGAATGACAGACCAGGAATGCTGATATTCCTGGACCTCGAAAAAGCCTTTCAACTGACTAGCGCCCCAGCTATTCTCTGCTGCCTCATTGACAAAGAGGTCAGAGGCAACCTGCTCTCCTGGACCAAAAACTGTCTCATAAACAGAGAAGCAAGAGTAAAACTTCATGGCACAGTCTCTGAGTACAAAAGACATGAAAATGGTACACCGCAAGGAGGTATTCTTAGCCCTCTTCAAAGGCCATCAGTAACACGGGAGACATCTCCCGGCACGCAGGGTGCAGTCGCACCTCCACAGATCTCCAGTATCATCTATTGATACTGGTGATGGCTCAAAAGGGCCACCACTTATGGGCTATTCATGCCCGTGCCACCTTTTGGATGGCTTAATCGTCATCTTGGACACATTCATGGGAGACATCTCCCGTCACGCAGAGTGCACTTGCACCTCCACAGATATCCAGTATCAGCTCTTGATACTGGGAATGGCTTAAAACCACTTACGGGCTATTCATGCCCGTGCCACCTTTTGGGTGGCTTAATCTTCATCAATCAATCAATCCTAGAGAACATAAAAAACATCATCACCAAAAAACTCTCACATCTCAACAAAGCCTACCTGCACTAGAGAATAGCTGAAGGTTCGCCATCTGCAACATGGTATCTTCAGGCAACCAAATTAGAAAGGTTAAATATCCCAAAAGGAATCCACAGGGAAATAGCAGTTAGGCTATATAGACTACGTCTAGGTTACAGATGCAACTGGGAGATTGGTGAACCCCGACAGAGAGAGTGCATCTTCTGCCAAACTGTCACAGAAAAGCCATTACTTCACTATCTTCTGGAATGTGAAGCAACCAATGACCTTAGAAGAGCTTTATGAGTTCCTGAATCATGCAGTGGCCACCCTGAAGCCATCAACACAGCCACTCTCCTGGTCAACAAAGGTGTCCAGCAGCTGGACACCCTCATAAAGACTGTGAAGCAGTATCCTCCCCCACGATAACAGCTTGATGGTTAAATGCAACCTCAGAACACTGGGGGAAAAAAAATTGTACCACTTACGGGCTATTCATGCCCGTGCCACCTCTTGGGTGGCTTAATCTTTATCAATCAATCAGCTGAAATTAGATATTAGGTTGCAGGCCCTGGCAGCAGGAAGGCGAGACCCTCGGAGCTGCTTGGCTTGCTCCACATTACATCCACAGGAATTTACGACGTGTTAATTTTGTCTGGAAATTTATTTTGCTAATAATTTTTAAGCTACAATTTGAGAGATCTGGAAGTCTCGCTGGCAGCAACAAATATGGATGCCGGACACAATGTAAGTTTACTAATGTCTGGCGAGAACCCGACGCCAATGTCCCGGGAACTGGACATTCTGCAGAAGGACCTGGACACCCTCTTCCTCATTGTGTTCGGCATCCTCATATTCAGTAAGTACCAAAATCTGTGTTTTCTCTCTTTTTTCAAGTATTTAAACATATATATGGCACCTATTTCACATTTTGTATATTAATAAAATAGTTGTATTTTATATAGTTGTATATAGACGTACAATAATCTGTGTGTTAGATTTTGTTTTATTATGCTTAGAATAATGTACTTGGAATGCAATTTGTACTTTTGACTAACATTTGTTTATATTTCAGTCTTGCAGACCGGGTTCGCATTCCTTGAGGCAGGCTCCGTGAGGTCCAAGAACACCACCAACATCCTTCTCAAGAACATGCTCGATGTCTGTAAGTTATCAAACACCTTCGTTATTTGTTATCGTATCTGGCTTATGTCTGGTGAACCAGCACATGATTTTTTTATTCCTATCTCATAGCTAAAGTAAGCTCTCAATGTATATAACTTTGCCGACTCTTGTATTCCTGTAATTTCCTGCTTTTGCTTTTCCATCTGCTGGTGTTATATACTAAATTGTTCTCTGTATTTAATTAACCGACTTCCTCCCACCAAGCCTCACGTAGTAATAATGATATGAATTCCACAATCGTCCCCACCCTGTACTAACCATCTGCCCTGTTACTCTCCCCAGTCATTGGTGGCATAGCGTACTGGCTGGTAGGGTTCCCGCTGGCGTTTGGAGGCGGGAACAGCTTCTCTGGTACAGAGTACTGGGCGTCGTACGGGCTGTCGGACGAGCACCTGGCTTTCTGGTTCTTCCAGTTCGTCATCGCCACCACAGCCTCCACCATCATCTCGGGGTCGATGGCTGAGCGGTGTGCCTTCAATGCTTATCTCATCTACACGACCGTGCTGTCAGGTGGGTGTGAAGCCTCTTTCTCTCTGTAAAGTATGTTTCAAATTTAGCAGGATACTTTACTGATACTATATCCTGCAGGATACTTTAGCAGGATACTGTGTGGGAGGGAGTCCACCTGGTCCTTCCTAATGGCTCTTAATGGTTCTCTCGCTGGCATGGTATGTACCGCTCTGCGCTGTGTGGCCGGGAGTCCATTAGTGCTAGTATGATGGACTCTGCTCGCCGTAAATTTTAATTGACAGACGTTTGATTTAAACTTAACTTAGTATTATGATAACATAACAAATTTCTTATCAAAATGGTGTTACTTGCAATATGTCTGAGTTTGTTTATCCAATGCTTAAGGACATGTTTCCATGACAGGTGTCAATCAGTGCCGGGTGCAACGTTGTGCGGCCGTGGAGTGCCAGTGTCATTGGTACAGTGGGTGGATCAGTGTTCCTCGCCATCCACACCCTTCTGCCCAAGTTGAATGGTACGTCACTGCTTCTCTCACCGCTCAGTTTTCTTAACTTTGTCTCAAGAAGGCAACAAGTAGCCAGTTTTAACTAACTTGAGTTTGAAATATTTTAACTTTAACGTTATGTTCTGTAGATGGCATATACTTAAATAATAATATTTATAAAATTTTATATTATTGGGAAGCGTACTTGCATATTGGGACTGTTGAGGTTGTGGATGTAAAGTTAATAAATATTTCTTCCACAGTTGACGACCCACTTGATGCTGTGGCTGTACACATGGGAGGTGGGTTGTGGGGGCTGGTTACTGTGGCCCTTTTCCAGGATGGTGGCATTGTGTACGGGGGCAGCGCGGAGGTCCTCGCCTGGAACATAGTGGGGGCGCTGGCCATAGTGGCCTGGTCTGGTGGTCTCTGTTTAGTTATGTTTGGTTCCCTCAGGCTGCTCGGCCTGTTGAAGGTGCCTCCAGAAATGGAAATTGCAGGCAAGTGAAGATAATACATAATGTTTTCACTCTTGTATTATATAATTGATAATTGTTATATTTTTAGTGTTATGAACGCATTCATTATACATTGTATATGTTCTATATCTCTAACAATATCTATACGCCAGGAATGGACATCTTGAAGCACGGGGAGCCAGCCTACCCAGCTGACGCTTGGCTGGAGAGCCAGTACGATGGATCCGTAAACACTCAGGAGAACAAGAGGAATTCAAGTAAGTTGTCAACTAAGTTGCTTTTAAAGTTTTGTGTGTGATGTTTATTTATTTGATATTAATGAAATGCATCATAGAAATTCATACAGTTTTGTTATCAACATTTTCCACTATTCATCTAATCCATTATTTTCCAGATCTTCCACCCAACATGTCTGCCCCAGAAGAATTTGGTTTGACTAATTCCCAGGACCCAGCTCCAGTCCCTGGACACCTTGTATACTGGAGTCGTGCAGGACCAGTCCCATCCCACCTCTCGCCCGTCGTGTCCCTCAACAACCACGAAGCTAACCACTTGAACTCCAACAATAGTGTCTCTGAAGCTGGCTTCACAGTCCGACTGGGAGACCATGATCTGCGAGTCCTCGTTGAACCCAGAGATCAACGTGGTCAAGACCCTCATTGTTACACCAATGAGGCTTTTGACGAAACCACAAAGCTTTAAGATTATCTTTTATTTGTTATTACTTATGAAAGTATTTGTATGTTGTCATTACTTATGAAAGTATGTGTATGTTGTCATTACTTATGAAAGTGGGTGTATGTTTGTCATTACTTATGAGAGTATGTGTGTTTGTCATTACTTATAAAACCTCAAAACTCTGAGATTCTCTGTTGGTTCTTCGACATTAAAGCTTGCTTGTATTGATTCGGTAAATTGACTTAATTAATTTATATTATTTTTCTGCACTAATTACATGAAATATATTATATATATTTTTGTATATATATTTTTTTATTCGGTGAACTTAGTAAGAAACCTGATAAACTAAAGGTTTAACAAGAATTACGTTAAGGTGAAGGATGTTGACAGAGAAAGATGGCGAGCATATTTTACGACTTAAAGTAGGGACTGGAATGAAGTATGAAGTATGGAGGGACTTGAAGTATGTGCCTAGCCACATACCTTCGCCCGACAGTCTTCCAAGAACTGCCATCGCGAATGCACTTCAATTGTGCATTTTGTTACATTTGCATTGTTCTTAATGGGTTGTATTCAAGTGTTTAACTATCAATAAGTTTCCTATTCTCGGATAATTACTTCCTGTTGTCTGGTCTTGATGATTTGATGGCCCATAAGATTATAGACTTGCGTGGATTACTACCTAACTGGATGTAAGATGACATAAGAAATGATTTTAACATGTTTGAAAGGAGTAAGGAAAACAAAAAGGAATTATGAAGTGAAGACATTTCCCCAACGGAGACATCACCCACCAGACACATCACCTGCCAGACATCATCCACCAGACACATCATCCACCAGAATCATCACCCATCAGACACATCATCCACCAGAATCATCACCCACCAGAATCATCACCCACCAGACACATGATCCACCAGTATCATCACTCACCAGACACATCACCCACCAGACACATCACCTGCCAGACATCATCCACCAGACACATCATCCACCAGAATCATCACCCACCAGACACATCAACCACCAGAGTCATCATTCACCAGACACATTATCCACCAGAATCATCACCCACCAGACACATCATCCACCAGAATCATCACCCACCAGAATCACACATGATCCACCAGTATCATCACCCACCAGACACATCACCCACCAGACACATCATCCACCAGAATCATCACCCATCAGACACATCATCCACCAGACACATGATCCACCAGACACATGATCCACCAGTATCATCACCCACCAGACACATCACCCACCAGACACATCATCCACCAGAATCATCACCCATCAGACACATGATCCACCAGACACATGATCCACCAGAATCATCACCCACCAGACACATGATCCACCAGTATCATCACCCACCAGACACATTATCCACCAAAATCATCACCCATCAGACACATCATTCACCAGAATCATCACCCACCAGACACATGATCCACCAGACACATCATCCACCAGAATCATCACCCATCAGACACATCATCCACCAGAATCATCACCCACCAGACACATTATCCACCAGAATCATCACCCATCAGACACATGATCCACCAGAATCATCACCCACCAGTATCATCACCCACCAGACACATTATCCACCAGAATCATCACCCATCAGACACATCATCCACCAGAATCATCACCCACCAGACACATGATTCACCAGTATCATCACCCTCCAGAATCATTACTCACCAGACACATCATCCACCAGAATCATCACCAACCAGACACATCATCCACCAGACTCATCACCCACCAGACACATCACTCACCACACATCATCCACCAGACACATCACCCACCAAAAATCATCATCCACCAGACAAATCATCCACCAGACTCATCACCAACCAGACACAACATCCACCAGGTTGTTGTTGATCTGCCTGCAGGATGGCTGGAGATGGCAAACAGATGACTAAACTGAACTTGGAGCGTGACTCGCCAAATCTGAGCCGAGCTCAGCTTGACTATATGAGGCTCGTCGAAAATCAGAACTTGGAGCGGGTACAGAAGCTAGCCAGGTTGAGACGAAACAACATTATTGTGGGCTCAAGCTTAGGACTGGCAGCTCTCAGCATCTATGGCTATGCTATATATTCCGTTAAACAGGAGAAGTTCTTGGATGAATTAGAGTGAGAGAGATGCTACAGCCTTGGTTAAGAAGCTGGCAGTTAGTTGGATTAAATCTGGTATTCCAGTAATGTTATAATTTCTAATTATAATAAATTAGAATTGTGGATTCTCTTGGTTACATTTACTTGTTTTTTCTTGTGTGATGAGATTTATGTAGGCGAGAAAAATGTTCTATTTATAAGACCTTGTAGATCTCGGTTTAAAGTGTATATTATACTGTAGTTTCTTTTATTTATTGATTACCAATAAAGTCATATTGGCTTGGCACGTTTTTCAAGTAATTAAAATTACTGATTACCTCTGAGGTCTGAATGTGTAGCAAGGTGCCATGAAGGTGGGAATGGAGGAAGAACTAGATATAAGGAGGTCGGTCCCTTTCTCCATCCAAGATGTGTCGATAACAACCTATTAGATCGAATCATTGTAGGAGAACGTGGGTGATATGTGGGTATGATTGATTCTGTAATGATCACCATGGGAGTGTATAGTGATTGCTATGGTAGTGCATAGAGATTGCCATGGGATTGCATAGAGATTGTCATGGGATTGCATAAAGATTGTCATGGGATTGCATAGAGATTGCCGTGGAATTGGATGGAGATTGTCAGGGGAGACCGATTCAAAATCATTTTGGGTCGTCAAATTTAAAGGCATTGACTAGCATAATGGATAGTTAAAGTGGTGTACACGAGGAGGTGAAGTGTGGGTCATTCAGTAAGGATTGTCTTTAGTGTCACCTGATATGTTTGTTTGATAATGTACTTGTCAGTAGATATTTATCATGTAATAGAATATTGTAGCATATTTGCTAATATATTAATAAAGATGAATAAAATCTTTATCTTTAACAAAATGCAATTTGTCTGATCGGGAATGGTGCTCACGATAAGAGGTTAAACTTGACTTCTTATTGTGTTGTGATATGGAGAGATTTCCCTGTATAAGGATGAGTAGTTGGTATGTTGGGAGCCGGTCGGCCGAGCGGACAGCATGCTGGACTTGTGATCCTGTGGTCCTGGGTTCGATCCCAGGTGCCGGCGAGAAACAATGGGCAGAGTTACTCTCACCCTATGCCCCTGTTACCTAGCAGTAAAATAGGTACCTGGGTGTTAGTCAGCTGTCACGGGCTGCTTCCTGGGGGTGGAGGCCTGGTTGAGGACCGGGCCGCGGGGACACTAAAAAGCCCCGAAATCATCTCAAGATAACCTCAAGATAACCAGACACATCACCCACCAAAATCATCACTCGCCAGACACATCATCCACTAGAATCATCATCCACCAGAGACAATCTTCCATATAACATTGAGGATGGCGACGTTGAGGGACCTGTACTATGGGCTGTGGGGCGCCCGTGTGCTTCCTGAGGCCCACCACCACCAGACACTCGGGCTCGTACTGGATGGCCTCCATTTGTCCATTGAAAATCGTCTGCTGTTAAGATACGTAGCCACGTTGTTGAACAACCCTGTGGTGTCGCACAAGAGATATATCACATTTTGAGTCAAATCAATTATGTTGAATTATATAAATATATGTATTTAAGAGAGAATGTTTTTTTCTGCTCAAGGGTGGGGGGGGAGCCAGACGCTTGGACCTAGTCTCATCCAGCGTTGAAGGGTGAGTAATGTTGGCTATGTGCCCAGAGTGGGAACTTCGAGGTCTATCTCCTCTACTCCCATTAAAAAGGAGTCGGCATCAATGGCCCTTTCCAAATGTATCGGGGAAAGGTGGCTGTCTGAGTCTATTGAACTTCTTCTCTCCACCCTTCCTTGGAAAATATATATATATGTCGCACCGCACTACTTGGCCTAAAATGCAGAATGATTTTCGTTATTTTCAAATATTTGTTTCCAAATTGGTTTATTCCAAATAATATTATATAATATTTAGTACACGAATTACTGACTTATGTTTGGTTAACCTAATAAGAACATTTCTTATGTTCTTAATATAATATTACTATATTATATTAAGATAATATAGTTCTTAATATAATATATTATATTCTTAATATAATATTACTATATCATATTAATAAAGAACATGAAATATTTCTTAGTTATGTTAATTTAGGTTATGATAGGTTAGGTAATTTTGGTCGTATATCTATGTTAGTTTCAAATTAAAAATACGTTTAATCATATAAAATATAATGGAAAGCTATATTATTTCATAAGATCTTTAGGAAAACCTCTGCTTATTAGACAAACCAGGGTTTGCATAGTAGACTAAGTAGTGCATTCTGGCTATTAGGTACAATATATAGTAGTAGTAGGCATCCATCAGTCTCAGAAGACTATGGTGTTGCGCTCTGGTTGTTAGTCTGGAGAGGCCTCACGAGGGCATAAAGCCAGGGTAGGTTAATACGGAGAAGCTGTTACCCAGGCCGCAGGTCCCCCCTCTCCACGGCGCTGAAAGTCTCCAATGGAAAGGCAAACGCCAATGCGATTGGTTCCAGCGCCGTCGCAGGAACTGTGAGTTCCGGGGATGACCTCGAAGTTGGTGAAAAAAAGGCACAGGGACTCCAAACCCGGAGACCGCCGTGGTCGGGGCCGGAGAAGAACCACCCCCAGCAAGGGTATGAACGACCCCAGCCGCCTGAAGCAGAGCTGGGCCGCACGACCCCAGGGAAGTTGAACGTCCCGGTCCCGCACCTACGGGTTCCTGACAGAGATCATCACAACCCTCTTTCACCGGAGGCCGGCCTCCTTCAAGAAAAATTAGAAGGAAGAGTGATAATTATTAAATACAACAATTATTATTATAATAAATATAAAAATATTATTATATATAATTATTATTATAATAAATACTATAATAATAATATAAATAATTAATAATTATCACACAATAGTTAGTTTAGGTTATTTATTATGCACCCCATACCCATCTTGTGGGTGGTAGTGGAAAGGGTTACAGAGGCACATAATGGGCTCAGGGACTGAACCCCACAATTCATTTAGCTAAGCAAGTTACAATCCTGATGAGCTAGTTACAAAATTCAATATAAGTCGTCACATCAACAATGGGTTCGAGATCGACCACAAGTACAGTTTCTAAATTAAGCAACTGTCCCACAATACAACCTCCTCCCCCCCACCAATCTATGGTTCATCCAATAAAATCACAATATATATATATATATATATATATATATATATATATATATATATATATATATATATATATATATATATATATATATATATATATATATATATATATATATATATCTCACACCCCAGAAGAGACTCGAACCCATACTGCCAGGAGCACTCTGCAACTGTACATCTGCAATGCATGATAATAGGAACAAAAACAGGCAGGGCCCTCGTGTGTTGTGTGGCCCTCGTGTGTTATGTGGCCCTCGTGTGTTATGTGGCCCTCGTGTGTTGTGTGGCCCTCGTGTGTTGTGTGGCCCTCGTGTGTTATGTGGCCCTCGTGTGTTGTGTGGCCCTTGTTGTGTTGTGTGGCCCTTGTTGTGTTGTGTGGCCCTCGTGTGTTGTGTGGCCCTCGTGTGTTGTGTGGCCCTTGTTGTGTTTTGTGGCCCTTGTTGTGTTGTGTGGCCCCAGTGTGTTATGTGGCCCTTGTGTGTTGTGTTACCCTTGTGTGTTGTGTGGCCCTTGTGTGTTGTGTGGCCCTTGTGTGTTGTTTGGCCCTTGTGTGTTGTGTTACCCTTGTGTGTTGTGTTACCCTTGTGTGTTGTGTGGCCCTTGTGTGTTGTGTGGCCCTTGTGTGTTGTGTGGTCCTTGTGTGTTGTGTGGCCCTTGTGTGTTGTGTGGCCCTTGTGTGTTGTGTGGTCCTTGTGTGTTGTGTGGCAGGGCCATACAAACACTCAACATACAAACGCGCATCGGAACATGCAGGAACCGGGAACAAAAACCCGCTCCCCCCCCCCCCCCACACACACACACAACCGCACCCCATGCACATCCAAGTACACAACCGGATACAACCTCACAACACATAGCAAACAAAATAAATTACTGGACAGGAGAACAAACCTCAACGGGAGGCGAATATTTCTCAGGAAACTTATACAGAGGATATTTGTGCTTATAGGCCTCCCATATCAAATACTCCATGTCAGTAGGGGAACGATTCCCCTGCTTCCGGGGCCGCATAAACTCTGGAATCACTAAATCAAAAACGGCAGAAACGAAAACGGCGGCTCCCGGAGGTGGTCGACAGAAGTCGCATAACAAAGAGAGGCAAGGTAAACCACCTCCTCCGCCAGATAGTGGTCTATTTTTGTTTTGGTAGGGACGCGAGTCTTTATTTTCCTCGGCGTCACCCCTTCTATATAGGAACCACCGTGAAAGCGGAAGAAACCGAAGTAGAGTACGTAGACCGCCTAGACGGTCCCGCCGCCGGATGCGCAAGAGAAGAAGGCAAGTTTTTGTTAATTCAATTTTTCACATTTGAAAGTGAAAAAGTGATATGATCTACTTTAGCCACGTTATTGTGACTCATCGCCTGCATTTTCACGTTTGTTTTCAGTGTGAAGCACTTGGAAATATTATCTTACGATATGCGCGTTACCCCTCTGGTGATGCTTATAACCTGTGACTGGTCTGTGACTGGTTTGGTAGTGAAAGCCTCTCGTTATCCTGCCTCTCGGCACTGGAGGTACTGAGTTATATCTCTCCTCCCTAAGACAGGTCTAGGAATATGATCAAGGTCTATCCACAAGACGTTTCGACAACATCCGTTTTCTGATGGTCAAAACCGTTCGGTTTGGATACATTAGCTTAGGCTATCGTAGGGACGGTTAGGTTTCGTTAACTTACGTAATTTTTACGTTAGGTTAGGTTTGACTTGTTTAGGCTTGGCTATATTAGGATGGGTTAAGGTAGGTTAGGTTGGATTAGTTTAGGTTGTGTTAGGCTAGGTTAGACTGGGTTAGGCTAAGTTGAGTTGAGTTAGGTTGAGTTAGGTTTGGTAAGTTCTCGTGTTTTAAAATCCGTGAGTGAACCGTGTTGTGTAGGCTGCGACTTGCGTTCGTCTGCAGCACCACCACCTGGTTCCTCACAGCCACGTCCAACACAACACAGCTGCCCACTTCTCGTGTGGTAATGACAACACTTATCACAAGTACTAAATTAAATTTAAATTTAAATTCGGTTAAATTATTTTTAAATTGTTTAAACTGTATAAAATTGGTTATACAACTTATTCCCAATTGTGTGCAGACTGAACATCACCAGGCACTTTACCCCTTGTAGGGCAGATATCGAACCCACAACATAACAATAAAAGCTGTTTTAGCAAAGCCAGACTATTTCACTGAGCTTAACATTAAGCTAAAGCCATTCAAAGCAGGCATTTAAGTGCCAGTTTGTTCAACCTATTGTCAACCAGAGGTTATCATCCATAATACTTTATCTAAATGGCATTCAATACAATTTTCAGCTCGTGAACCTCTCGCTCTACACCTCACTCTGCTGCCTTTCTCTGCCGCTCTTTCTGTAAACGACTTTATAATGGTTCAGGGCGGACCGTGACACCATTTCCATTATTTTCTGATGTGTGTCCGTCATACGTTTTGGGTAGAACCGTCTGACATGGTTTAGACACAGCTGTCACACATGGTTTAGACAGAGCTGTCACACATGGTTTAGACAGAGCTGTCACACAGGGTTTAGAGAGAGCTGTCACACAGGGTTTAGACAGAGCTGTCACACAGGGTTTAGACAGAGCTGTCACACAGGGTTTAGACAGAGCTGTCACACAGGGTTTAGACAGAGCTGTCACACAGGGTTTAGACAGAGCTGTCGCACATGGTTTAGACAGAGCTGTCACACAGGGTTTAGACAGAGCTGTCACACATGGTTTAGACAGAGCTGTCACACAGGGTTTAGACAAAGCCGTCAGACAGGGTTTAGACAGAGCTGTCAAACAGGGTTTAGACCGAGCTGTCACACATGGTTTAGACAGAGCTGTCACACAGGGTTTAGACAGAGCTGTCACACATGGTTTGGTTGAGTCGTCCGGCATGGTTTAGTTAAGCCGTATAACATGGTTTCAGTAAGCAAGGGTCGCCGTGGCCGAGTAGGCTAAGCTATTTCTTCATTCGCTGAGTCATTGGGGATTTTTTGAATGATTACTAAAGTTATTATTTAATATCAGTCAAATTTTACTTAGGTAGTATCGAGGAATATTGGCTTATACTGGGTATAGGTCAGGCTGCTAATTTAGTTTGGATCAGAGTACACGAAATGCATTGTTACAAGAGTTGAATTGAACGCGTCTATCAATGTTTAATAGGTCTACCAATGTCAATGTCTACCAATGAATTTTAGGTATGACTCTTGGTCACTAAGATGGGAGGGGAGGGGGGCTACATAATTCCCCCGCCTTGGTGCCTTGTTTTGATAATCACTGACTACCGTGGGGGATAATACCAGTTTATGACTGCTCAGGTCATAAACCACAGCTCAAAGGTCACAACCACAGGGATAATAACCATTCGGTATGACTCAAGGGTTGACTACGCAGTTGACCAAATACAGCTGTAGGAGCGTATGATACCGGACGACATATAATAACCCACGTTCAAGCTATTGGTTACGATTGAGAAATCTGTATAGTTAACATGTACGATATTGTGCGCATCTTCACGCGCATAACAAAGCGTTCCACTGCGCCGCTTCTCAGAAGAAAAGATCCAGGATAGGGGGGGGGGGAGAAATAGCCTAAGCTACTCTATCCCTTTGAAATGTATTTGTTCTTGTTTCAATAGACATACTTAACGAAACCTGAAACTGAGCGGCCCGAAACGCTTTGCGTAATAGTGGCTTTAGGCATTGTATGTATTAGCTCTATCTGTAAATTCATCAATATTTGTATCACCAATATTTGTAAATTCATCAATATTTGTATTTGTATCAATGTATGTATGTACTTTACCTGAATAAACATTTGAATTTTATTGAATTTTTGAACTTGAACTTGATCCAAGACGCAGGCAACACCAGACAAAGAATCCGGGGCTGCAGTTGGCGCCATACTGAACCTCCACCGCGACACGCAACCACACAATGTATCTGGATGCAGGAAGCAACCACTGTACCAATTCCTTATGACAACATAATCTATGCAAAAGCTGTGACTTGGAGGGGGTGGGGGAGGGGACGTAGAGGATTGTTGTGGCTATATCTGTGTATGTGAGTGATATGCTGTATGACAATACAGACCCGAGTATATACACTTGTTCACCACACATGTTGATAATTATACACCAGTATACATACTTATACGTGAAGGGAGGTAAAACAAAAAATAGTGAGTGTGACTGGACCAGGTAGAGGAAGTGTGAGGAGGGTAGACATGAGTAGGTATAGAGGGAGGGGTGACGTGATTTTATTCACCTTGGGCATTAGGAGCCGCATGTGAAATGTTTTATTTATTTATTTATATTTTATTTATTTATATAAACAAGAGTTCTTACATTTTTGTACAGTCACTAGCACGCATAGCGTTTCGGACAGGACCTTAATCCTAATTTTCCCTGGAATACGACCCGCCAAATCGTTTAACAACCAGGTACCTATTCACAACCTGGATGAACAGAGGCTACAGTTAAGGATTGGGGCCCAGTAAATCCTCCCCGTTACATCCATAGTTAGTGTGGTAAACAGTTCATATGACTCAGGGCGTGGATCACCTTATTTTCCAGTGCTCAAGTGGATGCTCCGGGAAGGGCATGTTCCATTGGGTAGCGGTTAGTTGCCTTGGGATCCTTCCATTTTTAAGGCTGGCTCAGTAGCTCAGTTGTAGCTACTGAGTCAGTAGCTTATAGCTACACTATAAGCAGACCCACCTGGACACTATAAGCAGACTCACCTGGACACTATAAGCAGACCCACCTGGACACTAAGCAGACCCACCTGGACTCCACAGGTGCTGGAGGGGTGAACGGTGGCTTCTGAGGGCTGGTGTGGTGCTGAGGTCAGTGTCGTGCATGGTTATATACTGGCCTGCCACTCTACCCCGGTGGGGGAGGGCCGGGGTGTTGCATGGGGAGGGGGAGTACTGTCATTGGTGGGAGGGGCAAGACTTATCTCTCACTGTGGGAGCACCAGAAGACACACTTCAGCGAACACATATGGTTTGTGAATCAAGAAGATTCATTCTTCTCTGAACCTCCCTTACTTATCTCTCCCTCCCTTACTTATCTAGCTCTCACTCTCTTACTCATCTCTCTTTCGCAGTCTCATTTCTTCCTCATCTCCCCCTCCTAGTCTCATCTCTCTAATGACAGGTTAAACCGGACTAGCTACGCTGGGATAAATCCAAGATCCAACAGCATCATATAAAGAGTACAAACATGAACTAGCAATAGGTCTGTTGTTTGACACAATGAAGTGTGTCAAACAAAACACTTGCATGGGGAGAGTAACAATCTCGGTTGTCTAACAGACAGTGTCACAGCTGCAATACGACTTGGCAACAAGTATCTCTGGCAACAAGTTATATTATTAGTATTAGTATTAACTGCGCACTCCAATGGTTAAGTCTGTTTAAATAATGGTGGACCTTGAAACTCTTTTATCAACAATATATCATATTTCACCTTGCAAATGACATTTCCTGCATAATGAATAAACACATACACAACATTTGTTTATAGATCAGTTTATTTAAAAACAAATATATCATTAAAGAAATGCCAAGACACAATGTTAAGCATTTATTATAGACAAAACAATATAAAATAATATAAAAAAGTGATTTGTATATTTTTCAAATTTTCCTAATTACTTTGTTTACATACAAATAAATAAGAGTAACGTACATTGAAATATCCTACCTAAAATGTGGCTAGAAATGCAATGTATCGGAAAAACCGACACATTACTAACTTTCCATACAATATGCAGTTAATATTGCTGCTGTTTGACCACGTGACTAGCGGGCTACACACTTACTCTACACCAACAAAATGCTGAAGCCTTCTTATCAGATAAGGCTTCCCCAGTATTTACTAGCATATGTAGTCTTAACACCTAGTAACATTGTAGTGAATTGTCTACCAATCGATAATTCTGATTGATAGACTATTACATTAATAAACCCGCCCCCCCCCCCCACCCAGCTTGTGTAGGAAACGATTTGTGGGAATAAACTTATACAGTCCACTATCGAAACAAATAAATTAATGTAAGAAATAAATTCTATATAAATTAATGTAAAGTAATAAATTGTAAATAAATTAATAAATCCCACGAGGCGGTTTTCCCCCACACAATGGGTCGTTGTATCTTCACACACACACATGTAAATAAATATATAAATCAATTTATTTATTATATATATACCAAGATCAACACCGAGGACTAAATTGTTCACACATCCAGAATCAACATATATTTATTTATTTATTTATATACAAGAAGGTACATTGGGTTTGAGAGAATACATAGCCTAGTATTTAAAATCTTGTAAATAATAGAATGTGAAGCTAAATCTTGTAAATCTCATTTGAATATTGTCAAGTATCAATACACAACATACACACACAAGGGCAAGGGGGTTATATACACAGGGGGGGTGAATACACCCTAGAGTTTACTTAATAGTTGATCAGTAAGCTATTTGTAGATGGGGGGGGGGAGGTGTTAATACTCCTCTCAAGGCTGAAAAGTTTTAAGCCATTGATCAAACACCCATTGTTAGTAAACGCCTAGTAGCCTAGTAGTTTGTGTTTTGTATATATTTTACTTAAAACTTAAAATTTTACTTATTTGAATATTTATATGCAATATCAGAACAATGATTATATATATATATATATATATATATATATATATATATATATATATATATATATATATATATATATATATATATATATATATATATATATATATATGCGAACAAGAGAAGTGAAGAGGTGAAGAGGTTGCCGGGAAGAGGTGATTTGGTAAAATGCTATGCCCAAGATAACTATCCGAGTGCCGGCGGTGGGGTGGTTCAAATAGCCTCGGCTATCACCTCATTATGTCCGGTCGTGATGGTCAAGTGGATTAAGGCGTCTTGTACATACCAGTTGCGTTGCTTCTGGGAGTATGGGTTCGAGTCACTTCTGGGGTGTGAGTTTTCAGTTTGATATATATATATATATATATATATATATATATATATATATATATATATATATATATATATATATATATATATATATATATATATATATATATATATATATATATATTAACAAACATTAAAGCTTAAGTAACACACCAATATTCACCCGAGACAGAAGACTCGCTGGACTCTGTCGAGGGTGGGTGTATCGGTCTGTTAATGGCACCTGAGACCAATAGATGGAGTTACTTGTTTCTGTCTCGTAGTTTGTATCGCTCTTCTGGAGACGCCACTCCTTTAGGTACACTTTACTGTTCACTGTCTCTCAGGGAAGTGACCGTAGTTCAGTTGTTAAACTGTTAACTGGCCGTCAATATAGTAGTAAGATTGTGTGTTGTCTTGTTTACAATGCTGATTGCCGGTCTGTTGATGTAGTGAGTTGAAAAAACGATACAGTCGTTGGATAAGTTTAAACCATTGACCAAGTTGAGGCTGTACCCCCAGGGCTGTTGCTTGGAGGAAGGTGCCGTTGTAGCAGGTGTGTGTGCCGCCGGTAAACACAGAGGTGATGACATTCTCCACCAGGCACTCTCCTACTTCTGGAGGTGGTGCAGTGTCAGGAGGACGTAACCTTAGTTGTCGAGGCTGCTCAGCGCAGACGGCAGCAAACTCTCCCCATCATCAGGGGTGGTTTGAGTAGATCTCAAACCTGAGTAGACCTGCGGTCCGAGTCAGCACCGCAGGTCCTGACTGGTTTGGAGTGGAGACGGGTTCAAGTAAAAAATGGGCACACAGGAAATGATTTCGACGTTCATTAAACACTCACCGAGTGGATAACTGAATGTCCGACAGCCCGATACGGTGTTGATGATAGTATGGTTGATGATGATAGTAATATTTTAAGATTGAGAAACTTTAAACTAAATGAGCACACATGTAGCGATTTTGCATTCAGTAAACACTTACTGAGTTGTAAACTGAATGCCGGAGCTGGCCAATACAAGGTTTGTGATAGTAATATTTTATTTTTATTTACGATGGAGAAACTTTAAACTAAAAATGAGGTCACATGGAGGGATATCTATGTTCAGTAAACTGTTACTGAGATGTAAACTGGATGGTTGACCCACCCAATACATGGTTTGTGATAGTAATATTTTATTTTTTACGATGGAGAAACTTTAAACTAAAAAATGAGCTCGCATGGAGGGATGTCTATGTTCAGTAAACAGTTACTGAGCTGTAAACTGAATGGTTGAGCTACCCGATACATGGCTGGTGATAGTAATATTTTATTTTTTACGATGTAGAAACTTAAAACTAAAAAATGAGGTTGCATGGATGGATAACAATGTTCAGTAAACAGTTACTGAGTTGTAAACTGAATGGTAGTGTCATCCAATACCTGGTTACTGATAATAGTATTTCACGATGAGAAAACCTTATGACCACACATGTAACGATTTTGCATTCAGTAAACACTTACTGAGTTGTAAACTGAATGCCGGAGCTGGTCAATACAAGGTTTGTGATAGTAATATTTTATTTTTATTTACGATGGAGAAACTTTAAACTAAAAATGAGGTCACATGGAGGGATATCTATGTTCAGTAAACTGTTACTGAGATGTAAACTGGATGGTTGACCCACCCAATACATGGCTTGTGATAGTAATATTTTATTTTTTACGATGGAGAAACTTTAAACTAAAAAATGAGCTCGCATGGAGGGATGTCTATGTTCAGTAAACAGTTTCTGAGCTGTAAACTAAATGGTTGAGCTATCCGATACATGGCTGGTGATAGTAATATTTTATTTTTTACGATGTAGAAACTTAAAACTAAAAAATGAGGTTGCATGGATGGATAACAATGTTCAGTAAACAGTTACTGAGTTGTAAACTGAATGGTGGTGTCATCCAATACCTGGTTACTGATAATAGTATTTCACGATGGAAAAACCTTATCCTAAACTAAAAATGAGCCCACATGAAGATATTTTCACTTACTGAGATGTTAACTGAATGTCTGACCTATCTAATAGTAGTATTAATTCAAGATGGAAAACTTAAAACTAAACTAAAATGAGCGCACATGAAGTGATACTCACGTTCATTAAACACTTACTACGTTGTTAACTGAATGTCTGAGACATTCAATACATGGTTGATGATATCCCTATTAATGACATTGATAATAAGAGGTCTTGAACTAGATACGGGCATGGGGGCAGCAAAGCTGCGATATTGAAAAGAAACTGAACTGAATTTGAAAATTGATTAATATATGTAATGTGAAGCCGATCTACTGGAAAACAGTAAGCAAACTTTATTTGAAAAAGAATATGAGAAGACTGTAAAGCTGGGGGGCAAGAAAATGATAAAAATAAGAAGTGATGATCTTCAAAAACATAACATAAGATATTCATGACCGTAATTAATACAGTGTGAACTCTCTTAAACTATGCACACCATGAAATCTCGTCACTATGCATAACTTGTCACTCTGCGAAACAAATTATTGACTATAGTGCGACAGTGAGAATAAAAATGACCACTTATGTTTTGGAGTGCTATTTTAGTCAAGAAATACTGTAAAGGATGATTATTGACTAAAGGGAATTTCGCGGGCTGCTGGTCTTTGATGTGTTGAACTGCTTAAAGGAAGCATATTTGCTAGAAAAAATTCCTGTGAAATAATGCTTGTTATATGTTTTGACTACCTAGCTAATAGCATATTGCATGGCTAATAATGAAATGAAATGTCACATTTTTGTCTGACTCACTTAGCACGAGTGAAGAGAAAACATTGAAAAACTGGCAAAGGTTGAAAACTCTGTGAAATCATATCTGTTATGATAAGTTTTGACTAGCTGCAAGCTATGTTTGCCTTCTCTCTCTCTCTAATCTACACACGCGATATGAAATGTGAATTTGTTGACTGAAAGGAGATTGATGATGATACGAATAGTAATTGCCGACATTGAGCATATTCTCAAAAACGTAGTTTCTGCAAAAAAAAAAATAACATTAAATTAGATGTGAGCTGCGATTTGAAAACAGAAGATGTGTGATGTGTGGCTTATTGTGTGGACTCTGGAGATATGATCTCCACATATAAGTTTCTCAAGAAAGTGGTAATATTTTTCTTGTGTTTGGATGTAATGGCTAAACATGGATGACATTTTCAATAACGTTATTTGCACATCCGACAAAGTTGATTTTCCCCGTTACGTTACATTGTGTTACAGAGGGCTAAAACTGGTAGACCGTAATATTCATATGGAAGGAGATGTAATGAAGATGGACTAAGTCCTACTTTATTTAAAAATGTCATTTTGGGCTGTAAAAGTTGATTTGCGTTACGTTACATTGTGTTAGAGGGCTAAAACTGGTAGAGGTCAATATTATATGGTAAGAGATGTGCTAAGTCATACTTTCATTTAAAAATGACATTTTGGACTGCAAAAAGTCGATTTGCGATACGTTACGTTGTGTTACATTGTGTTACAGAGGGCTAAAAGGGGTAGACATCAATTATTTATATGGTAAGAGATGTAATGGAGATGGGCTAACCCTCACTTTCCGTTTCAAAATGACATTTTGGACTGCAAAAAGTTGATTTGCGTTACGTTACGTTGCGTTACATTGTGTTACAGAGGGCTAAAAGGGGTAGAGGCCAATATTTTATATGGTGAGAGATGTAATGAATAAGGACTAATCCCTCACTTTCCGTTTCAAAATGACATTTTGGACTGCAAAAAGTTGATTTGCGTTACGTTACGTTGCGTTACATTGTGTTACAGAGGGCTAAAAGGGGTAGACGCCAATATTTTATATGGTGAGAGATGTAATGAAGATGGACTAAGTCATACTTTCATTTAAAAACGATATTTGGTCTGTAGAAAGTTGATTTGCGTTACGTTACGTTACATTGTGTTATAGAGGGTTAAAACTGGTATACCGTAATATTCATATGCTATGAGATGTAATGGAGATATTGTGTTTGGCTAAATGGAGTTCACATTTCAATAATGATATTCGGACAACAGCCAGAAAGTTGATCTCCACGTTACTTAATGATGATATAATGCGATGCAATCGTGTGCTAATATTTTATTTGTGTTAGAATGTAGGGGCGATAGGAGTTTGTCTAGACTTGCATACATTTTCAAACGCTATTTATGTAGGCAGTAGAAAGACTGGTTTCCCATTACGCTACATTGACTGTGTTACAAGAACTGAAAATAGACATAGTCCAGAGCTATTTCACTATCGACTCACCCGGTCTTATTCTCATCGATTGGTGTTTACATTGGATGATGTAGGTCTTAAGAGAGACAGCCTTGAACTCGGGGATAATGAACAAGTCAATTTAATAATAGTGTCAAGACTGTGTTTTTCCATATTGTCGTATATATGTTTACTCGCCTAATGGAGAGAGAATGAACGGCGCGTTTGAGGTAAAGCGAGGACTGACCGTGATGTGTATGTTTGTTTTACCACCGTGAATATGAAGCTATATTATGCTATGTCTATCAGTTGTCGAATAAAGGCTTACGTTACGTTATGTGTTACAAGAACTAAACAAGCTTGTGCTAATCTTTTATTGTGTTTGGATGGTGTTAAACATGGTTTACATTTCATTATTCAGACATCGGACAGAAAGTTGCTCGTTACTCTTAAAATGATATTGGGCAAAGAACGAAGTTAGTATATTGTCCACGTTACATTAATGATATTTGAGCAAAGAACGATGTCATCATATTGGTCGTGTTACCTTACAAGGTTATAAGGGTGAGAGTGATGGGGCCTCAAAAATTGACATTAGTCGTCAATCCTCTGGTGTGCCGTAAGTCTAAGTGAAATGGAGAAAGATACGTGAACAGCGGCAGCAGGAGAAAGGAAATGATGGTACTTTCCCCAACTATTAAATGATCTGGAGAGAGAGAGAGAGAGCGAGAGAGACAGACAGAGAGACAGAGAAACAGAGAGACAGAGAGAGAGACAGAAAGACAGAGAGACAGAGAGACAGAGAGACAGAGAGACAGAGAGAGAGAGAGAGAGGTAGACAGAGAGATAGAGAGACAGAGAGAGAGAGAGAGAGAGAGAGAGAGAGAGAGAGAGAGAGAGAGAGAGAGAGAGAGAGAGAGACAGAGAGACAGAGAGACAGAGAGACAGAGAGACAGAGAGAAAGAGAGAGAGAGAGACAGAGAGAGAGAAAGAGAGAGAGAGAGAGAGAGAGAGAGAGAGAGAGAGAGAGAGAGAGAGAGAGAGAGAGAGAGAGAGAGAGAGAGAGAGAGAGAGAGAGAGAGAGAGGCAGACAAAGAGACAGAGAGACAGAGAGAGAGAGAGAGAGAGAGAGAGAGAGAGAGAGAGAGAGAGAGAGAGAGAGAGAGAGAGAGAGAGAGAGAGAGAGAGAGAGAGAGAGAGAGGCAGACAGAGAGACAGAGAGACAGAGAGAGAGTCGCGGACCGTAGCGAAACGCAGTGGGTAATGGATGCCCAACCACTTCCGCCGTGTCTGAGGAGATATAACCAAACTACTTGGAAAAGTCTTTTCAGTTACCCTCTAACCAGTGACCAGTACGCTCACCCCTCCGCGGACATTGAAAAACTCTTAAGGGTAATGGTACACATCCCTCCTGCTGGACTCTACTCTCTCATCCTCTCACACTTAGGGCTTCCTGTAGGGGGGCTAATGGTTTGTCTAACCGCAAATGACCCGAGCAGTCTCACGACGAGGGGAAGCTCCACTCACCCTTCCCTCCCTCCCTCCCCTTCCCCTCCCCTCCCCCACCCCAAACAACATAACAGACTATGTTGGGACTCCTCTCATCTACACGCAACCTCTACTTACTTACGATCATCAAAAACTATTATCCTCACACAGGATTAAGTCTACGCAAAACACACATACATATTCATTTACTCCTTCCTCATATTCCACTCTTATCCTTATATTTTCTTACTCTACCACATACTCTCCTACATCCCCAACAACATGGCTTCCCTCTTTCCTGACCACATACCCAAAACCCCGAGGACTAGCACCGCGCGCTCCACTTACCTCCAACAAGCGCCAAACTTCCGGGAAATTCCCTCAAAACCCTTGAGGACTAGACACCTGCGCGCCATCTGTCCAGGTGCCACTCACGTGAGTGCCACCTGGCAGATGGCGCACGCGGTTGTAGACCTCATCTTCCCTACTCAGGTGTACTCCCCTTCATATAGTCTAGGTTAGCTGTACTCCCCCCTTCATAGAGTCTAGGGCAGGTGTACTCCCCCTTCATATAGTATAGGGCAGCTGTACTCCCCTTCATATAGTCTAGGGCAGCTGTACTCCCCCTTCATATAGTCTAGGGCAGCTGTACTCCCCTTCATATAGTCTTGGGCAACTGTACTCCCCTTCATATAGTCTAAGGCAGCGGTACTCCCCCTTCATATAGTCTAGGGCAGCTGTACTCCCCTTCATATAGTCTAGGGCAGCTGTACTCCCCTTCATATAGTCTAGGGCAGCTGCACTCCCCTTCATATAGTCTAGGGCAGCTGTACTCCCCTTCATATAGTCTAGGGCAGGTGTACTCCCCTTCATATAGTCTAGGGCAGCTGTACTCCCCTTCATATAGTCTAGGGCAGGTGTACTCCCCCTTCATATAGTCTAGGGCAGCTGTACTCCCCTTCATATAGTCTAGGGCAGGTGTACTCCCCTTCATATAGTCTAGGGCAGGTGTACTCCCCCTTCATATAGTCTAGGGCAGCTGTACTCCCCTTCATGTAGTCTAGGGCAGCTGTACTCCCCTTCATATAGTCTAGGGCAGCTGTACTCCCCTTCATATAGTCTAGGGCAGCTGTACTCCCCTTCATATAGTCTAGGGCAGCGGTACTCCCCCTTCATATAGTCTAGGGCAGCTGTACTCCCCTTCATATAGTCTAGGGCAGCTGTACTCCCCTTCATATAGTCTAGGGCAGCTGTACTCCCCTTCATATAGTCTAGGGCAGCTGTATTCCCCTTCATATAGTCTAGGGCAGCTGTACTCCCCTTCATATAGTCTAGGGCAGGTGTACTCCCCTTCATATAGTCTAGGGCAGCTGTACTCCCCTTCATATAGTCTAAGGCAGCTGTACTCCCCTTCATATAGTCTAGGGCAGCTGTACTCCCCTTCATATAGTCTAGGGCAGCTGTACTCCCCTTCATATAGTCTAGGGCAGCTGTACTCCCCTTCATATTGATTGATGAAGATTAAGCCACCCAAAAGGTGGCACGAGCATGAATAGCCCGTAAGTGGTGGCCCTTTGGAGCCATTACCAGTATCAAGAGCTGATACTGGAGATCTGTGGAGGTGCGACTGCACCCTGCGTGACGGGAGATGTCTCTCGTGCCCCTTCATATATTCTAGGGTAGCTAAACTAATGCAGATGTACGTAATGTATTAATAACAAAAAAAACGTCGCTCTACCGTCCAGCCCAAGTGGTTGGGGATAATGGCTGATTAATGACACTACACGGAAGCTTCCAGGACAGCTGACGACTTGTTCATATAACACTTCGAACTGTTCAATGAAATATGCAATCTATGTAAAATGTGACCTGATCTCCAAATCCATAACCAGCCCACCCAATTGTGGAGCAGGGACAGAGGTAATGGGAGTCACCATTGAGCTAAGACACGACAAACTTGAAGTGTTCAATGTGTACAAGTCTCCACAAGCAGAAATGGATCTCTCTGTTATTTGAACACGCGACAACAACAAACACAATCATTTGTGGAGATTTTAATGCCCATCATCGATTGGCACTGGGCTCGAACAAAACAAATGAAGCCGGCATACACATTACACATCTACTGGACCAGCTTCCAGAAATACAAATCCTAAACAAGAATGAACCTACCCACATCCAAGGAGGCAGATTAGACCTAACCTTCGTTTCAGCCTGCCTAAGAGATGCAGCAACATGGTCAGTTGAGCCCACACTCACAAGCGACCACTATGGGGTCCAAATTGATCTTCAGTTAGACCTACCCACCCCACCTCCGCCTCCATCTGAAGCCTGGAACTTTGCTTTAGCAAACTGGGACCGATTTCAAAACCTCATTTCAGAGTGGCAAAGAAACTATGATCTTCCCGAAGACATTAATCAGGCAGAACAAGAATTTGTCAAAGCGATTCAAAGTGCAGCCAACCACTGAATCCCACTGAAAAAACAGTCCACCGGACACCATAAAGATCATTGGTACTATTGCGAACGTGTCAAAGAACTCAACCATAGACTCAATAGAACAAGAAAGCTATACAAAAAGCAGCCAAGTGACCGCAACAGGATCTTACTTTGTGAGGTCAAGGAACATGTACATCGAGAGACCAGACAAATAAAAGAACAAAAGTGGCTAGAATGGTGTTCACACCTGAATGAACACACCTCTCTCGGGGAGATGTGGCAGCAAATTCACCGGGCCAAAGGGAATAAAACACCTAAAGCTCCACACCCCCAAAGATCCTCATCAGGAAGCCGAAGTACTGGCAACCAGGTTTGCAGAGAGAGCAGCCAGCAATCAACTTCCACCAGATGTATTAGCAGTACAGACCGGACTAGAGGAAGAAAGGTGGCACAGAATCCTTACAGCATGTGAAGAAGTCTCTGACACTAATGCCCCCTTCACACTGGATGAGCTCAATCGGGCTAAGAAAAACTCCAAGGATACATCCCCTGGAGCCGACAAAATAACCTATAAAATGATTAGAAACCTCGGCCCAGAGGGAGACGCTGCATACCTAAGGTTAATTAATTTAGCCTGGACTTCTCAAACTAGACCTTCTGCTTGGAATAGAGCAGACATAGTGCCGATCACAAAACCCAAAGATCCAGCTAATCCCAGGCCCATCTCTCTCCAAAGCTGTGCAGCCAAGACGGCTGACAGAATGGCACTCAACAGACTGGAGTGGAAAATGCCTAAACTGCACCATGATATGTATGCCTATAGAAGAGGGGTTGGCACAGTGGAATGTATTACAACTCTGTTAGCCCACTTGAATGACAGACCAGGAATGCTGATATTCCTGGACCTCGAAAAAGCCTTTGAACTGACTAGCGCCCCAGCTATTCTCTGCTGCCTCATTGACAAAGAGGTCAGAGGCAACCTGCTCTCCTGGACCAAAAACTGTCTCATAAACAGAGAAGCAAGAGTAAAACTTCATGGCACAGTCTCTGAGTACAAAAGACATGAAAATGGTACACCGCAAGGAGGTATTCTTAGCCCTCTTCTCTTCAACTGTTTAATGGAAAGAATAATGAGGTTGAAACTCCCACATCACTGCAGGCTGCTAAACTACGCGGACGACTTTGTCATCATCATAAAAGGAAGGGATGCGGCGCGCCTTGCACCCAAATGCTTAGACTGCATCAGTAAAGAGGCAAAACAGATTGGGATCAAACTCAACCCCTCAAAGTCAAAGGCCATGCCCATAAAAATAGCGAAGCCCAACATCCAACTCACAGTACAGGGTCAACAATAGAATGGGTCGACACCTATCAGTATCTAGGAATCATCCTGGACACACACATGAATTTTAATGCTGAGGTCACATACTTGAGAGAGCGAACTGCGGCCTGGACGGCAATCCTCAGGTCGCTAACCTCCCTTTCTGGAGGAGCCAATCTGCAAGTCCTTCGCACATACTATGTACAGGCAGTCAGATCAGTGATCGATTATGCCGCACCTGCACTCACAAATCTATCACACCAACAGTGGAAAAAGCTTGAAGTTGCCCAAAACAATGCTATGAGAGCTGCACTGGGAGCCCCCATGTGGACCAGGCTTGAAACTCTTAGACTGGAGACGGGTTTGCCCTCTCTACAAGAAAGAATATCACAAAGGACAGCTACAATTATCAGTAAGATAATTATTTCTTCTGATCCAATCCCAGTACGGCAGGCTTTGGTGGTTGGACTAGGCCAAAACAATGGAAACTCTTGGGTTGCAAGAGTAGGAAAAGTCCTAAACAGACTACATTTAAAAAACATGATTCTTGATAGAGAGGGTGATCATCCACACCCAAATTACACTCCTTCCGCGCCGTGGGAAGAGCCTACTTTCAAAATAGTAATAGAAAGTCTCCCAATGAAAAAGGCTGCCTATGATCCAACAATCCTAAGGCGCATAATAGAAGAGCAAATGTATAGCATAGCAGTAGCAGGAGCCACCCACATCTTCACAGACGGATCAGTGGACACAGAAAATGAGAGTGCTGGCGCTGCTCTTTGCACGACCAGCGTTCAGGCATATTAGAGACTGGGAGGACTAGTATCATCAACCCAAACTGAGCTGTTTGCCATACAACAGGCATTCGCATATGTGATTGCACAAAACACTCTAAATGCAATCATACACACAGACTCAAAAGCTGCACTTCAAATACTAGGACAAAAACAATGGAAAGATAATGTGGAAATAATTACCACCATTTTGTATCAAGGAGCAGTCGCTAAAGGCAAAGGCCTCAACATAACTTTAAACTGGATCCCATCCCATATTGGAATCCCATTAAATGAAAAAGCTGATGAAATTGCTAAATTGGCAACTCGTCATCCAGTGATACATAAAACAATTCAACCCAGCCTAGAGAACATAAAAAACATCATCACCAAAAAACTCTCACATCTCAACAAAGCCTACCTGCACCAGAGAATAGCTGAAGGTTCGCCATCTGCAACATGGTATCTTCAGGCAACCAAATTAGAAAGGTTAAATATCCCAAAAGGAATCCACAGGGAAATAGCAGTTAGGCTATATAGACTACGTCTAGGTTACAGATGCAACTGGGAGATTGGTGAACCCCGACAGAGAGAGTGCATCTTCTGCCAAACTGTCACAGAAAAGCCATTACTTCACTATCTTCTGGAATGTGAAGCAACCAATGACCTTAGAAGAGCTTTAAGAGTTCCTGAATCATGCAGTGGCCACCCTGAAGCCATCAACACAGCCACTCTCCTGGTCAACAAAGGTGTCCAGCAGCTGGACACCCTCATAAAGACTGTGAAGCAGTATCCTCCCCCACGATAACAGCTTGATGGTTAAATGCAACCTCAGAACACTGGGAAAAAAAAAATTGTACCACTTACGGGCTATTCATGCCCGTGCCACCTCTTGGGTGGCTTAATCTTTATCTATCTATCTCTATCTTAATGAAACACACGGGAGACATCTCCCGTCCCGCAGGGTGCAGTCGCACCTCCACAGATCTCCAGTATCATCTATTGATACTGGAAATGGCTCAAAAGGGCCACCACTTATGGGCTATTCATGCCCGTGCCACCTTTTGAGTGGCTTACTCTTCTCTCTCTCTCTCTCTTAATGAAACAAATGAAGGTTCATATATCGCTATGAAGCGGTAGTTTATGGTAATGTAATGACCTCGTTGTAATGAACCCACCCCAGTGGGAACAATTATCCAAGAGCAACGCCAATTCAACGTTAAAGTAACGTCATCAACATCGATTCGACGTCGAGCCAAAGCCAATCCTGGATATTGTGGATATTGATTGATAAAGATTAAGGCACCCAAGAGGTGGCACGGGCATGAATAACCCGTAAACACCATAAGAATTACGTTAAGAAGTACGTTAAACAGTAACAAGGTTGGACAGGTGGAACGGTCACACAATGATTGGAGAGTCATCGAGCAAATTGGTTATTGAAAGATTGAACAGTTTTAACCATAAATATGTAACAACATTCGCTGGTTAACGCATGTATATAAAGGAATATATTGAAACTCGACAAACAAATAATATACCCTGATCCCTTGTGAAACAGCAGAGTAGTCTACGTGCTCAGGTCACACTTGGGGATAAGGAGAGGTAAAGTAATTATCAGGAGAAAGCGCTAAGCCATTAGGACAATATAACCTTTGGAAGGGATTAAGATTTAGGATAGGACGGAGGGAAGGAATGGTGCCCAACTACTTGGAAATTGAAATTGAAATAAGTTTATTGAGGTAAAATACACATAAAGGTATGAGGTAGCTCAAGCTATTCTCACCCCGTTTAGTACATCGTGTTAATACATACATAGACACACATCACAAGCAGTAAACATATTACCGAACATTCTGAGAGATAAACATATACATTTCCGAACTACTTGGACGGTCGGGGATAGAACACCGACCTGAACGAAGATGTCAGGTCCTTGTGGGAACCGACCTGTGAGATTTATATTTATTTAATTTATATGAATTTATATTTACGTTAATTTATATACTTCGATAGCAATTTGTATAATGTTAAGTGGACTGTATTTCTGCAATAATCTCATAATCTCACAAATCGATCCTCTACACATTAGGGGGGGTTTATATTTATATATATGCAGCCAATCAAACTACTGTATTAACTACATACATTGAAAAGGTTCCTTATCTTATAGTACAGCAGGTTAGTCCACCAGGTATAACTAGGGTGTAGACACCAAATTATCCTCTTTGAGGTAGCTTCCATATCACCCAGTAACTGGTGCACAATCTTGCATCCTCGTCTTGACCTGTCAAAAGTGCGCTAGCTGTGAAGCCAGATACCTATATATGACAAGTATATCAGAGAAAACAGTACAGTACATGGAACATTAAAGACCTGGCTTAATTACCTTTAGTATGAGGCGATTTCGCGTTCTAACCGGCTAACCCTATATCCTGACATTAATGGCCATAAATGAATGATAAACGGGTTTCGGATAGACACTTAACTTGAATTTGTAGACAGCGTGTTGACAATGGTACACCTTTGGGTTCCATAACACTACGTCCAAGTAAATTTAACAGGAGCCGAATTTGCTCCCGTGTGAGCCTCTGGTCTCAATAACAACAATGGCTGCCCTCCTTCCTCCACTCTGACGCCTGGCTTACATTGTCCAGATTTCAGAACGTGATAGAAGGGTCACATTTACTCTACTTTAATATTGATAATTAAGTTAATTTATATAAGATGTTTTTATGATGGTAAAGTCCAAAGACTTATGTATTTAAGAATAATTCCCAGCAGAATAGCTGGTGAATTATAATAGTATGTGGTGATGATATCCCGTTTTCTTAGACGGTAATTCCACTACAAGTTACGTTTTCTATGGGTAACTTGTTGGTAATACAGCAGCTATTATCTGTATGATATTAAATGGTGTCGGATTTTCCGACATAATTCCCCAGGGGGCTGCTCACGGGTCGAAGTCCTAATTAGAACAGACGAACACCGATACTCCTCCTTCGAATTATTACATTAATTTGATGTTAGTAGTTAGTAATCACACATTTGTGCGTCTGTTCGTGCAGGACGGATGTCCCGTACTAGAGTTGCAGGGGTTAGAAGTCTAATGCGATTTCATTTCCCTGTCAACTCTTGAAAGGCTAATATTCAAGCCTTATTACATATTATTTAACCCAGAAGACTGGATGTGATCAAGTACTACAGTCAAGTATGATTCAGGGACTGCAGTGAGATCAGTGACATTAGATATAACTTGAAGTTTCTTCAGGTAACTGGTCACTGATATATAAACACTGAGGCCCATGGAATACATCTTGATTAAATAATAAATGTATCAAATCAGTCATCAGATTTATTAGGGTTTAATTTAGTTAATTGATTCAGAAGATTGAATAGCTCATCATTAAAGTAAAGTATGGTTCTGAGACTGCAGTGGGTTCAGTGACATTGGTCGCAGTGACTTGTAGCTGTTTTAGGCTACTGTTCACTGATTTGCCACTGAGGCCTCATGAAATCATCTCCAGCTTTAAATGATGATACTAACATCAACCTCTGTTGGTATAGTCAGCTGTAATCTCCTTAGTATAATGCTACTGGAGAAATATAATCAGCTGACAAATTTAGATTCTACTTGTATTGTTTATCTGCAGGCATAGGTCTCCCCAGGCTTGTTACTGGGCCTGAGAGTAATTTACCTCCTGCAGAGTTTAACATGGTTATACCCTGATATTTAGTAGGGCTACCGATGAATCGATGACAATAGTCTGTCCCAACAAGGAGACCGAAGTCGGTGAGGTGATCAGACTTAATATTATCTGCCAATTTTATTCCTCTATTTCTCAGGAATTTGGCTGTTGCTCTCAGACCTTGAACTTGTAGGTCTACTGGTATTTTGTCCACCACAATGGCTTGTACTCGACAGACGTACCTGCCTAAGCGTACTGATGGTTGTACCACCTGGTAGACTTGAGGTCCTGCATCTGTTACAAACCCTGAGATGTTGAATGACATCTGGGCTACAGGCCTTAATTGTAATTCTTCTGCCAACCTTTTGGTGATATATGTTCTCTGGGATCCTTGGTCAAACAACCCACGGGTATGGACCTTGGCCCTCTTATTCAGGATGGTAATTTGGGCAGTAGGCAAAGTCGTATTACCTTTAGACTTTGCCGATTGGACACTCTTTGTTGGTTGCACCTTGCAGTACTGTACTGTGGTGGGAATGCTATCTTCCACCTTGGGGTTTGGATACGTTGTTTTGGTGTCTCTGCACAATGCTGCATGGTGCTGACCTTTGTTACACCTATTACAGGTGTGTAATTGGGTATCACAGTCGTTGATGTTATGTTTCCTGAGGCACCTCGTGCAATGTTGCAAATCTTTGAGTCGCTCAACACGGGCGTCACTATCAGGAAAATTAGGGCAGTGGTACATTGAATGTTTCTCATTGCAGAACAAACATGTTCCATAGCTTCCAGTACCCTTTGGTGTCACGTTCTTGGGTGACACAGTAACTATAGGCTTGGAGGGTCCAACTGCATATACGCCCACACTGCCACTGTTCCACTTTGGTGTTGAATTATATTGTCTAGATTGATTTGGAGTACCTTTGGTACTCTGTAATTTACTATTATTGGTTTCTGAGGGTTTACTTGGTGGTTTTAATTTGTCATGTGTTCGTAATTGATGAACTACTGACTTTAAACCTTCAGATATTTCATTCATGGATAAGATGCTTTTATTGTAATGAGCACTTATTTGTCTCAATATGTCCCTAGGTATTTTCTCCTGGACAATTATTTTCAAGACCCACTCAGCCCCGTTTGTATCTGCTGTCAGGCTGAGGGCATTGATCAATGATTCTACCTCCAGCTTGAAGACTTGGAGTGAATCAGCTGAAGCCTCCGGTGGGGGTAAATGCAACAGCTCATGAACTAAATGTGATGTTCTTACTTCTGGATCAGCATAATTATCCTTGAGGAGTTTTACTGCCAGATCATAGCCGTCATTAGTTAATCTCAGATGGGATACTACTGTTTTAGCCTCACCTGATAATTGACCTTGCAAATATGAGAATTTACTACTCTTTGGTAAAGATTGTTTTGAGTCTACAAGGTCAACGAATTTGTTCCAAAATTCGTCCCAATCTTCCTCATCTTTTCCTGAGAAAGTGGGTAAATTAATTGGAGGGAGTCGAGCTTCTGCTTGACTCGTATTAGATGCAACTGTTGTTGTTGTTGCTGTTGCCTTGTTCTGGGCAATTAATTTGACATAAGGCTGTAACGTGGCCTGAGTGTGATCTTCATAATTCGCAAGATCAACCATAATGTCGTCTATTTCTGTTTCTGATAAATTAGTGTTGGCAAGTTCAGCCACATATGTTGCTATTTGACATTTGATTTGCTCAAATTTACCTGCAGCTGCTTGATAATAGCTTTCCAGGTCAGCATAATCAACTATTGATTGTTGTGACAAATCTTCACATTTCTTGATCTGTCTTGTTAAGTGGCCTTTAAGACCTGCAAGGGTTCTTTTCATTCTCCCTGCATTATCCATCCTGGCTAGTTGGTGAAGCCTTGTGGGGCTTGTACTTGGGCTGCTCATAATACTGAACAAACACTAATGGTAGCCTAGGGTAAATTCTGAACTCACTAGGCAATAATCCTACCTCTACTAGAGGTTAGCACTTAAAATTAATACACATTATATATATACAATCATACACACTAATGATTTGAGTGATAAACCAGTGTCACTGGAAGTACCTTTAGGTTAGCTCTTCTATATCACCCTAGGATGGTAGAGACACTAATTAATCACTCAAAGGTGTAATGATCATAAGTAAATTATTATATATACACAACTCAACTCGAGTTGATAAAAATTTACACCCAAAATAGGGTCTGGACCATGCATTAATGGTGTTAGGTTGTTCAATATAGTACAACTGACTATAGTAATAATGGGACTAGGATGAACAATAATAGTTCAACTAGTCATATCCTACCCTGTTGTGGGTTGGCAATTAGTAAATATTATACTGTGATCACTAGTGCAATATATATTAAATAATTCTCTATTTTGGAGAAATAATATACACAATTATTGATAATAGCCTCTTAATTAGCCTCTATGAAACTTCTAATATTATCTAGAAGTATTAAATATTATTAGTGACCTCGCGAAATAAAGTCCACAAAATTCGTGGATAATCTCTCGCGAAATGTAACACCACGAAATCCGTGAACAATCTCGCGAAGACACAGTCACTAATTTGGCTGGATTCTATATTAGCGCTGTCATTTCACGAAATAACACGCCACTAAATATCTGTGGGTGTGCATGAAACCGCTGACGAAGCTGAACTGGGCTGAGGGAGACTCCTGAGCTCCCACGAGGCAACGCCGCTGTCTATGACTGGCTGGCTTTGTTTAAATAACACTGCACTAGTATTTAATGAATCCACTGGATAACTGGTTCATACGGTACTAAGATGACCAAATGTGGGTTCAAAGGATCAAATAATCCGTCATCCGGTTCGAAGATGACCAAATACTGTGGGAACCGACCTGTGAGTTTTATATTTATTTAATTTATATGAATTTATATTTACGTTAATTTATATACTTCGATAGCAATTTGTATAATGTTAAGTGGACTGTATTTCTGCAATAATCTCATAATCTCACAAATCGATCCTCTACACATTAGGGGGGGTTTATATTTATATATATGCAGCCAATCAAACTACTGTATTAACTACATACATTGAAAAGGTTCCTTATCTTATAGTACAGCAGGTTAGTCCACCAGGTATAACTAGGGTGTAGACACCAAATTATCCTCTTTGAGGTAGCTTCCATATCACCCAGTAACTGGTGCACAATCTTGCATCCTCGTCTTGACCTGTCAAAAGTGCGCTAGCTGTGAAGCCAGATACCTATATATGACAAGTATATCAGAGAAAACAGTACAGTACATGGAACATTAAAGACCTGGCTTAATTACCTTTAGTATGAGGCGATTTCGCGTTCTAACCGGCTAACCCTATATCCTGACATTAATGGCCATAAATGAATGATAAACGGGTTTCGGATAGACACTTAACTTGAATTTGTAGACAGCGTGTTGACAATGGTACACCTTTGGGTTCCATAACACTACGTCCAAGTAAATTTAACAGGAGCCGAATTTGCTCCCGTGTGAGCCTCTGGTCTCAATAACAACAATGGCTGCCCTCCTTCCTCCACTCTGACGCCTGGCTTACATTGTCCAGATTTCAGAACGTGATAGAAGGGTCACATTTACTCTACTTTAATATTGATAATTAAGTTAATTTATATAAGATGTTTTTATGATGGTAAAGTCCAAAGACTTATGTATTTAAGAATAATTCCCAGCAGAATAGCTGGTGAATTATAATAGTATGTGGTGATGATATCCCGTTTTCTTAGACGGTAATTCCACTACAAGTTACGTTTTCTATGGGTAACTTGTTGGTAATACAGCAGCTATTATCTGTATGATATTAAATGGTGTCGGATTTTCCGACAGTCCTTGTACAGGTATGGGCAAAGGACTCGGGGTCGAGCCCCTATTCCCCCATCCTCCTATTTATACCCACCCAAACTCACTCACATCTGTGTCTAACCTACTCTTGAAACAATCTAGTGATCCAACGACTACTAGGTTACCTGATAATTTGTTCCATAACCCAAGAACCAGTTTCAAACCCGAATGGAACAGAGCTGTTGATTTAGTTAGAAAAGTTGCAAAACGAAGCCCTGAAACTAATCTTAGGATTGCAGAGAAATTCTGATTGAGGTAATGAGGAAGGAACTACACTTACAGATTATTAGGGATAATTTCTGAGGTAAATATTTATTCTCCAATTAGGCTAACGAGTGCAGGGGACGCTAATGAGTGTATTTTGTTATATGAGAAACAATTAACACCACCATGGGTACAGGTAAAAATACCGTCAAGTTTCTCACAGATTAAGGAGCAAATCAAGAAGAAAATATTCCTGACTGTCAAAAGTCGCCACAGAGCCAAAGTAACAGGGGCCTCGTAGCCTGGTGGATAGCGCGCAGGACACGTAATTCTGTGGCGCGGGTTCGATTCCCGCACGAGGCAGAAACAAATGGGCAAAGTTTCTTTCCCCCTGAATGCCCCTGTTACCTAGCAGTAAATAGGTACCTGGGAGTTAGTCAGCTGTCACGGGCTGCTTCCTGGGGGTGGAGGCCTGGTTGAGGACCGGGCCGCGGGGACACTAAAGCCCCGAAATCATCTCAAGATAACCTCAAGATATAACGGAAGGCAGACCCACCGCGATGTGGTACAAAGCCAGTGGGCAATCCTCTTTCAACACGGGAGACATCTCCCGTCACGCAGGGTGCACTTGCACCTCCACAGATCTCTAGTATCAGATCTTGATACTGGTAATGGCTCAAAAGGGCCACCACTTACGGGCTATTCATGCGAGTGCCACCTTTTGGGTGGCTTAATCTTCATCAATCAATCAATCCTCTTTAAACCCTGGATAAAAGCTATACAGGGACATTGCAGTAGCCATACACAAACTAAGACTTGGCTACAAGTGCTGCTGGGAGGTAATAAACCCAATAGTTAAAGGGTGTCATATATGTGGAACAGGTGCAGAAATGCCACTTTTGCATCACTTACTATTATGTGAAGCAACTGAAGCCCTGCACATCAAACTCAACATTCAACCACCTGGAGCAGCTGCATTAAATCTATGGGCCCCGTGACGAAGTGGTAGCACACTCGCATGGCGTTTCGCGAGCACTTTGGCCTAGGTTCATATCCTGGCCGGGAAGGATTTATTTGGCGCCAATCCTTAACTGTAGCCTCTGTTTACCATCAGTGAATAGGTACCTGGTTGTTAAATGATTTGGCGGGTCGTATTCCTGGGAAAAATTAGGATTAATTAAGGTTCTGCCTAAAACGCTATGCGTGCTAGTGACTGTACAAGAATGTAAGAACTCTTGTATATAAATCAAATAAATAAAATAAATACAAAATCCACAACAATGGTTAACAAAGCAGTTGAAGAATTGGACGCACTAGTGAACATTGTGCATCTATATCCGCCACCAAGATAATGTTATTAAAACTAAAGACTATTGCGAAAAGAAGGAAACTCTACCTTCATTTAAAACCCTGACCCAAATATCACAATAACAAAGTTATCTTGAATAACCAAACTCAATTACGGGCTCACTATAGCCCGTGCTACATGGATATTTTGTTCCGAGTTCAAGTTGAAGTATGTTTATTGAGACAAGAGAATACATCTCAAAGGGATGGAGTAGCTTAGCTATTTCTACCCTCCTAAGTGTTCCCAGTAGCTGAATCTAAAACAATAACTACCACCATGGGAGGAATGTAATGGTGGAGAGTGTTCCCCCTACAAAATAAAAAGATACAGACTTGCCTTGATTAGTGCAATTGAGGGCAATATATGATTGTATAACTAGAAAATTACATTAATTAAACACTAACTGTTTTTTGTGATTACTCAATATATAGCTAAGGACGGAATGTCTTGATTAGGGAATTCACTGACATCGGCACTGTAGATACTGTTATTGGACATCATTAGAGAGTAGAACACTGGCATCGTCACCGTATATATTGTTATTGGACATCATTAGAGAGTAGAAAAGTGACTTGAGAATGGCCCAGGACGGACCGAAACGTCGTCGTCCCTTTACCTTCTAGTGTGTGGCCTGGTCAACATACTTCAGCCACGTTATTGTGACTCATCGCCCGCATAGATTAGTGACATCAGCACCGTAGATACTGTTATTGGACACCGCTTAAAGTGACAATGTATCTTCATCGCAGGTTGAACTTCAAGCTGTATTAGCGAGCATAAAGAAAAGTAGTAAATAATAGTAATGCCTGTGTTTTTAATGATAGAGGAACGTTGGTGTCATTACATAGTAGAAGACCAGTATATCAGCATATTGTGGACGAGTGTTGAGATAACAGCAGGAAAGAGTAAAAAAAATAGTTGGTAACTAAGATTTATGTAGGTTCCTTCACAAGCAGGGACCTGAGCTTGTTGAAGCATCTTAATCACCTTCAGTGGTTAAGTTCTTAATTGCACACTAGTTTCTCTGTCAGCTATCTCACCCCTGTCAGAGTAAAAGAGACAAATATATGTGTATGTATGTGTGTGTATGTATGTATGTATGTATGTGTATGTGTATGTGTGTGTATAAAGTATATGTGGAAGCTGATCAGAATTACATTTCACCATTATAAATTCACATTAATGCATTCATAAATCTATGTATCTATGTATTTACGTATGTAGCTTAGCCTAACATTTTAAAAGCACTACGATCACCTTCTGTGGTTCAATAAATCTCTGAACTGTATGTTTGACAAATCTCTCACCCTGTCCATGGAGGACAGAAGAAAATGTATATATGCTGGTTAGCATTGTAAATGTGTGGCCACGTCTGTGGTAGAAAATAATAATAATAAAAAAAACAAGCAGGGATGCTGTTAAGTGAGGCTGTTGATATATTAGCGAAGAGGGGGGCACGGAAACAATTGTTTTCAGTGTAACATAATTCTTAAGACAAAGCTCAATTTGATCAGTATTTAACTTATTTAACAACGTGTTAAACTTATTTTCATTGAATAACTATAATATGTAGGATGAATATACTGTGTAAGTTTATTTATGAGCCCCAGGCTTTGAGGGACCGATATTAGAAGGTGTGCTAGTAACAGCGTCTTTGTCCTGTTTAAGTCTGTCTGTTATATCACCTGTGTCAAATACTTCTGTCAACGTGAATGATTTCAAATGTTAAACTGTCACTTAATGAAGCGTTCCGGCAATCACTAGCGAGTTATGTCATAATTTATTGACTGATTGATATAGATTAAGTCACCCGAAAGGTGTCACGGGCGTTAATAGCCCGTAAAGTTGTCATAATGTAAACTGATCTTAACTAGGCTGTGAAATGGTGTACTTCTTTGTCCGGCCCGAGGCGAGAATCTGTGTAGTCTCGGAAACATCCCAATTGATTGATAAAGATTAAGTCACCCAAGAGGTGGCACGGGCATGAATAGCCCGTAAGTGGTTGCCCTTTTGAGCCATTACCAGTATCAAGAGCTGATACTGGAGATATGTGGAGGCGCGACTGCACCCTGCGTGACGGGAGATGTCTCCCGTGGAAACATCCCAGGTGGACTTGGACATTAGCAGCAGTCAACACTGGGAAAGTCTTAAGCACAGCTATGGCATGGGATGAAGTATTATTGTCAATTAAAGGCTCTGTCCTGGGACCTCTGTTGTTTACTATAGATATGAATGATTTACGAAGCTTCATTTATCTCTGAAATTCTATCCTCAGTACTCTGTAAGTTCAATTATATCATTATTATCTCAGTAATAGTAGTTCTTGGGCCACGACAATCTTCTTGGGATTATTCGCATGATTTCATTTTGAACCTTCTCCAACTTGTTTAGTCTGCAAAACAGTACAGATATCAAGACATGGGCAGCATAATCAATAAGAGATCTCACAGTATGCCATGTGATTACCATTGGAAATATAGAATATGATTAATAATTGTGTACTGTATGGGTTTGTGAGCCCTTGAGGGACCTTATGTAGACTAGGGTAGAAATAGCCTAAGCTACTCTATCCTTTTTGAGATTTTCGTTTTCTCAATAAACTTACTTGAACTTGAATGAATGACTTAGACACTAAATTGAATAGCAACATTTACCAGTTTACTGATGATTAGAATATAGTGCAGGAAATCAATGTAGATTGTTTAAAAAATGAATGAGTTTGGATGTATATAAATAAGAGGTACCCCCGTATAGCCTAATATGCCTTCTACAGTTTCCTTTATTTTTCCTCATGCTAAGCTGTGTAAACTCACCATACCTCAAGGAGGAGTCCTAAGACAAGCCCTGTTAAATATAATATTGAAACAGAGAGTTCCAGTGAAACTCCTTCAGTACAACTCCAGTCATAATTGCACACGATATTCTGTTTCAGGTTAAACATGTTTTTAATGGAGTCAACAAATTTATTCGTAAATTGCTATATATGTTTATACTTGAGTTAGTTTAAACAACATTTCTGAACATTGTTTAAATAAGAGAGAGTATGGTGATAACATAAGACGTGATCATTATAAACATATACTGTATTATCTAGATTTAGATTTAGAAGTTTAATTTAATAGTAATATCAAATTTGGAGAAACTTAGTACAATGCCTTAGTGGTTGAATTTAGGTGAAAGAAAGACCCAATACATGTGTAAGTGCTTTAATACCAAAATTTCGGATTTAGCCTATTTTCTTTATGAAGGTAATGTAAACAATGTTCTGCCTATGTCAGTCAGTATTAATATATTAGGTACATCTGCATTTGTGCAGCTACCCTAGACTATATGAAAGGGGAGTACAGTATGACCAAAAGCTAGCTACGTGATGCAAAAAATCCACATCACACAGGATGGATAGTCGTACAGAAGCATGTGATAAATAGTCTGCACTGGCGGACTCTGGGTTCGTTATGAGGATATCATCATCAACACAAGAGTGAATAAGGCAGCAGTGATACTAAAGGTCCCCATCTCGCAGGATGGTTAGTCATACAGGGCCATATGTTTAGTAGCCTGAACTGGCAAATTTTGGGTACACTGTGAGGATATCTTCAAGAACACGAGAGTGAATATAGTAATTGCAAAGCTCCAGGTACTTCATGCCAACTGGTCTGAAAGGTCTAATAACTGGGCATTCGGTGATGTAATGTGGGAGATCATGCCGCAGTTCCTGCTCATTGAGTTTGCACCTGGAGCGCTCAGGATTGGGAGATCTGTCACCTGCAGCCACCTGCCACAGGTAATGGTAACTCAACCTGATCCTGGCAACCACTGTGTCGCACAGTCTGGTGGACTGTGCGACACAGTGGTCCACAGTTTACCACCTTCATGAAGGAAGGTACATTCGGATGAATTCTATGATGAATTCTTTCATCCGAAAATTTAGTATTATAACGCTTACATATGTATTAGGTCTTTCCTTCACTTTCCTATAACATTTATTACAGTTGCGGCTGCAGTGAGCAGGTGTACAACCACAGAAATATCTTCTAGCTTCGAATTAGGGTGAAGAGATGCGTATTGACAGAACATATGCAACACAAAACTAGCATGATAAGAAGATAATTCGAAAAATACCTAATATATACTTATTATACTATGAAGGTGTATTTTGCACACCCTCAGTATTTCACATCAACAGATTTACGAGGTTGACTATCACTGAGCGCGACTCTTGTATCATAGCTATGACTTCAGTAGGATTTAAAATAATTGTCAATAAACCATCTCCTTGTGACTAATTCCTTAATAAAGGTCATAAGTAGGAAGATAGATGTCGGAAGTTTAATTGTTTAGATATGAACGAGAAAATTATAGAAAATATGCAAAGTATCTAAATATTTAGGATATTAAAATATGGAACATGGATCAAGCGTCGAACTATTCCTCGGCGGGTCGGGAAACAAACTTTTTTGTTAAACATCTTGCTAAATTACCCTTTTTTTATTAACAAGCTTAGGTATACACAGCAATGTGCTGTTACCCTATTATATATGAAAGATAATACATTGTAGATTGAAAACTAGCTATAAGTTCATCTAATATTCCCATCTCACAGGATGGTTAATCATACACGGAATCAGGGGAGAAAATACCTACCTCAGTACAAAAATAAATTAACTTTGACTAAATATTAACGTTATGATTTTTATAAGAGCTAAGCACTGATCATGGAAATATTATATTATATTTATTTTTACCAGTTTCTATCAAATTCCTCTCAAATAATGTCTTTTTAACAAGCTTAGGTATACACAACAATGTGCTTCTACCCTATTCTGTAGAAGCCCCTTTTGATCTACCACACAGTGTAGATAAAAAACCAGCTACACTCTCATCCAACATCCCCACCTCACAGGACAGCTAGTCATACATGGAATCAGGAGAGAGCATGAAAAGTAAGGTATCTATTAGCCTCCACTAGCAAAATCTGGGTAGAGCACAAGAATATCTTCAACTTCATACACTTCTTAGTATATGAAATAATTACAAATATCAGAGTACCTCATACCATTTGGTCTGAAATCACTGATAACAGGGCAATCACAAATTAGTGTTGGAGAGTATGTCCCAACTCTTGTTCACATACTTTACAACTGGAATGTTCACCATTGGGGGATTCATTACTTGCAGCCACCTGCCATAAATATCGATATCCCAAATTACCCGGAGGAGTGACGTATCTGCAAAAAGTACCAATCGGCAACTTGGTTGCTCACCTATATATACTCCAGAGGGTCGCTGAAATTACAGCTACAATTATCAGTAAGATAATTATTTCTTCTGATCCAATCCCAGTACGGCAGGCCTTGGTGGTTGGACTAGGCCAAAACAATGGAAACTCTTGGGTTGCAAGAGCAGGAAAAGTCATAAACAGACTACATTTAAAAAACATGATTCTTGATAGAGAGGGTGATCATCCACACCCAAATTACACTCCTTCCGCCCCGTGGGAAGAGCCTACTTTCAAAATAGTAATAGAAAGTCTCCCAATGAAAAAGGCTGCCTATGATCCGACAATCCTAAGGCGCATAATAGAAGAGCAAATGTATAGCATAGCAGTAGCAGGAGCCACCCACATCTTCACAGACGGATCGGTGGACACAGAAAATGAGAGTGCTGGCGCTGCTCTTTGCACGACCAGCGTTCAGGCATATTGGAGACTGGGAGGACTAGTATCATCAACCCAAACTGAGCTGTTCGCCATACAACAGGCATTCGCATATGTGATTGCACAAAACACTCAAAATGCAATCATACACACAGACTCAAAAGCTGCACTTCAAATACTAGGACAAAAACAGTGGAAAGATAATGTGGAAATAATTACCACCATTTTGTATCAAGGAGCAGTCGCTAAAGGCAAAGGCCTCAACATAACTTTAAACTGGATCCCATCCCATATTGGAATCCCATTAAATGAAAAAGCTGATGAAATTGCTAAATTGGCAACTCATCATCCAGTGATACATAAAACAATTCAACCCAGCCTAGAGAACATAAAAAACATCATCACCAAAAAACTCTCACATCTCAACAAAGCCTACCTACACCAGAGAATAGCTGAAGGTTCGCCATCTGCAACATGGTATCTTCAGGCAACCAAATTAGAAAGGTTAAATATCCCAAAAGGAATCCACAGGGAAATAGCAGTTAGGCTATATAGACTACGTCTAGGTTACAGATGCAACTGGGAGATTGGTGAAACCCGACAGAGAGAGTGCATCTTCTGCCAAACTGTCACAGAAAAGCCATTACTTCACTATCTTCTGGAATGTGAAGCAACCAATGACCTTAGAAGAGCTTTAAGAGTTCCTGAATCATGCAGTGGCCACCCTGAAGCCATCAACACAGCCACTCTCCTGGTCAACAAAGGTGTCCAGCAGCTGGACACCCTCATAAAGACTGTGAAGCAGTATCCTCCCCCACGATAACAGCTTGATGGTTAAATGCAACCTCAGAACACTGGGAAAAAAAAAAAAATTAATTAATAATTACGGGAGACATCTCCCGTCACGCAGGGTGCAGTCGCACCTCCACAAATCTCCAGTATCAGCTCTTGATACTGGTAATGGCTCAAAAGGGCCACCACTTACGGGCTATTCATGCCCGTGCCACCTTTTGAGTGGCTTAATCTTTATCATCATCATCAGCTGAAATTAGATATTAGGTTGCAGGCCCTGGCAGCAGGAAGGCGAGACCCTCGGAGCTGCTTGGCTTGCTCCACATTACATCCACAGGAATTTACGACGTGTTAATTTTGTCTGGAAATTTATTTTGCTAATAATTTTTAAGCTACAATTTGAGAGATCTGGAAGTCTCGCTGGCAGCAACAAATATGGATGCCGGACACAATGTAAGTTTACTAATGTCTGGCGAGAACCCGACGCCAATGTCCCGGGAACTGGACATTCTGCAGAAGGACCTGGACACCCTCTTCCTCATTGTGTTCGGCATCCTCATATTCAGTAAGTACCAAAATCTGTGTTTTCTCTATTTTTTCAAGTATTTAAACATATATATGGCACCTATTTCACATTTTGTATATTAATAAAATAGTTGTATTTTATATAGTTGTATATAGACGTACAATAATCTGTGTGTTAGATTTTGTTTTATTATGCTTAGAATAATGTATTTGGAATGCAATTTGTACTTTTGACTAACATTTGTTTATATTTCAGTCGTGCAGACCGGGTTCGCATTCCTTGAGGCAGGCTCCGTAAGGTCCAAGAACACCACCAACATCCTTCTCAAGAACATGCTCGATGTCTGTAAGTTATCAAACACCTTCGTTATTTGTTATCGTATCTGGCTTATGTCTGGTGAACCAGCACATGATTTTTTTATTCCTATCTCATAGCTAAAGTAAGCTCTCAATGTATATAACTTTGCCAACTCTTGTATTCCTGTAATTTCCTGCTTTTGCTTTTCCATCTGCTGGTGTTATATACTAAATTGTTCTCTGTATTTAATTAACCGACTTCCTCCCACCAAGCCTAACGTAGTAATAATGATATGAATTCCACAATCGTCCCTGTACTAACCATCTGCCCTGTTACTCTCCCCAGTCATTGGTGGCATAGCGTACTGGCTGGTGGGGTTCCCGCTGGCGTTTGGAGGCGGGAACAGCTTCTCTGGTACAGAGTACTGGGCGTCGTACGGGCTGTCGGACGAGCACCTGGCCTTCTGGTTCTTCCAGTTCGTCATCGCCACCACAGCCTCCACCATCATCTCGGGGTCGATGGCTGAGCGGTGTGCCTTCAATGCTTATCTCATCTACACGACCGTGCTGTCAGGTGGGTGTGAAGCCTCTTTCTCTCTGTAAAGTATGTTTCAAATTTAGCAGGATACTTTACACTATTTTGTGGTCAATGAATAAATAGCTTTACTCACTGGCTTTATTTATATAATTTAGATAATATTTGAGAGGAACCTTAACAGGGCAATCTTGAGAGAAAGACAATTTGTTAGACAATAATAGCCTAACACTGATCATTATAATTAAACTTTATGTCTTTCTCAATAAATTTAAAAGGCAATGCAAACAATAATACATTTCCCACGGAATTAATAGATACATTATAAAATACAGCAGTGTTGGTACAGCTGTAGTTTGCCGTGTTTTAATCATGTTTGTGTGTTGTAACAGCTCAGTTATGATAATATTTGTGTTTGTACAGCTGTGGTGTACCCGGTGGTGTCACACTGGACCTGGTCAGACGTTGGCTGGCTCAAGACTCAACACTACCAGGACTTCGGTGGCTCTGGCGTCGTCCACCTCACAGGGGGCGTGGCAGCTCTTGTTGGGGCTTTAATTCTTGGGCCCAGAATTGGTCGCTTCGGACCCAAGGGCAAGGAGATACGTGGACACTCTGTGCCGGTATGTTCATAGAACAGTGGTAATATATTATTATCTGAAGTCATGAAGCAAGATATAAATATTTGTGGATTATCATGTTTAATACAAATATTACACGTCAAGGTGGAGGTGTAAAGTTGTGTTTGAACTTCCAGCTGGCAGCTTTGAGAGGCTTCATCCTGCTCTTCGGGTTCCTGGCCTTCAACGGAGGATCCCAAGCGTCCATCAGCCACGAGGGTGATGCTGTAGCCATTGCCAAGGCTGTCTTTAACACTGTGATCTCGGCGTCTTCAGGAGGCATCGCTGTGCTCTTGGTGTACCGTTCTGTGCTGTGTGGGAGGGAGTCCACCTGGTCCTTCCTAATGGCTCTTAATGGTTCTCTCGCTGGCATGGTATGTACCGCTCTGCGCTGTGTGGCCGGGAGTTTATTAGTGCTAGTATGATGGACTCTGCTCGCTGTAAATTTTAATTGACAGACGTTTGATTTAAACTTAACTTAGTATTATGATAACATAACAAATTTCTTATCAAAATGGTGTTACTTGCAATATGTCTGAGTTTGTTTATCCAATGCTTAAGGACATGTTTCCATGACAGGTGTCAATCAGTGCCGGGTGCAACGTTGTGCGGCCGTGGAGTGCCAGTGTCATTGGTACAGTGGGTGGATCAGTGTTCCTCGCCATCCACACCCTTCTGCCCAAGTTGAAGGGTACGTCACTGCTTCTCTCACCGCTCAGTTTTCTTAACTTTGTCTCAAGAAGGCAACAAGTAGCCAGTTTTATCTAACTTGAGTTTGAAATATTTTAACTTTAACGTTATGTTCTGTAGATGGCATATACTTAAATAATAATATTTATAAAATTTTATATTATTGGGAAGCGTACGTGCATATTGGGACTGTTGAGGTTGTGGATGTAAAGTTAATAAATATTTCTTCCACAGTTGACGACCCACTTGATGCTGTGGCTGTACACATGGGAGGTGGGTTGTGGGGGCTGGTTGCTGTGGCCCTCTTCCAGGATGGTGGCATTGTGTACGGGGGCAGCGCGGAGGTCCTCGACTGGAATATAGTGGGGGCGCTGGCCATAGTGGCCTGGTCTGGTGGTCTCTGTTTAGTTATGTTTGGTTCCCTCAGGCTGCTCGGCCTCTTGAGGGTGCCTCCAGAAATGGAAATTGCAGGCAAGTGAAGATAATACATAAAGTTTTCACTTTTGTATTATATAATTGATAATTGTTATATTTTTAGTGTTATGAACGCATTCATTATACATTGTATATGTTCTATATCTCTAACAATATCTATACGCCAGGAATGGACATCTTGAAGCACGGGGAGCCAGCCTACCCAGCTGACGCTTGGCTGGAGAGCCAGTACGATGGATCCGTAAACACTCAGGAGAACAAGAGGAATTCAAGTAAGTTGTCAACTAAGTTGCTTTTAAAGTTTTGTGTGTGATGTTTATTTATTTGATATTAATGAAATGCATCATAGAAATTCATACAGTTTTGTTATCAACATTTTCCACTATTCATCTAATCCATTATTTTCCAGATCTTCCACCCAACATGTCTGCCCCAGAAGAATTTGGTTTGACTAATTCCCAGGACCCAGCTCCAGTCCCTGGACACCTTGTATACTGGAGTCATGCAGGACCAGTCCCATCCCACCTCTCGCCCGTCGTGTCCCTCAACAACCACGAAGCTAACCACTTGAACTCCAACAATAGTGTCTCTGAAGCTGGCTTCACAGTCCGACTGGGAGACCATGATCTGCGAGTCCTCGTTGAACCCAGAGATCAACGTGGTCAAGACCCTCATTGTTACACCAATGAGGCTTTTGACGAAACCACAAAGCATTAAGATTATCTTTTATTTGTCATTACTTATGAAAGTATTTGTATGTTGTCATTACTTATGAAAGTATGTGTATGTTGTCATTACTTATGAAAGTGGGTGTATGTTTGTCATTACTTATGAGAGTATGTGTGTTTGTCATTACTTATGAAACCTCAAAACTCTGAGATTCTCTGTTGGTTCTTCGACATTAAAGCTTGCTTGTATTGATTCGGTAAATTGACTTAATTAATTTATATTATTTTTCTGCACTAATTACATGAAATATAATATATACATTTTTGTATATATATTTTTTTATTCGGTGAACTTAGTAAGAAACCTGATAAACTAAAGGTTTAACAAGAATTACGTTAAGGTGAAGGGTGTTGACAGAGAAAGATGGCGAGCATATTTTACGACTTAAAGTAGGGACTGGAATGAAGTATGAAGTATGGAGGGACTTGAAGTATGTGCCTAGCCACATACCTTCGCCCGACAGTCTTCCAAGAACTGCCATCGCGAATGCACTTTAATTGTGCATTTTTTTACATTTGCATTGTTCTTAATGGGTTGTATTCAAGTGTTTAACTATCAATAAGTTTCCTATTCTCGGATAATTACTTCCTGTTGTCTGGTCTTGATGATTTGATGGCCCATAAGATTATAGACTTGCGGTGGATTACTACCTAACTGGATGTAAGATGACATAAGAAATGATTTTAACATGTTTGAAAGGAGTAAGGAAAACAAAAAGGAATTATGAAGTGAAGACATTTCCCCAACGGCGACATCACCCACCAGACACATCACCTGCCAGACATCATCCACCAGACACATCATCCACCAGAATCATCACCCATCAGACACATCATCCACCAGAATCATCACCCACCAGAATCATCACCCACCAGACACATGATCCACCAGTATCATCACCCACCAGACACATCACCCACCAGACACATCATCCGCCAGAATCATCACCCATCAGATACATCATCCACCAGAATCATCACCCACCAGACACATCATCCACCAGAGTCATCATTCAAAAGACACATTATCCACCAGAATCATCACCCACCAGACACATCATCCACCAGAATCATCACCCACCAGAATCATCACCCACCAGACACATGATCCACCAGTATCATCACCTACCAGACACATCACCCACCAGACACATCATCCACCAGAATCATCACCCATCAGACACATCATCCACCAGAATCATCACCCACCAGAATCATCACCCACCAGACACATGATCCACCAGTATCATCACCCACCAGACACATCACCCACCAGACACATCATCCGCCAGAATCATCACCCATCAGACACATCATCCACCAGAATCATCACCCACCAGACACATCATCCACCAGAGTCATCATTCACCAGACACATTATCCACCAGAATCATCACCCACCAGACACATCATCCACCAGAATCATCACCCACCAGAATCACACATGATCCTCCAGTATCATCACCCACCAGACACATCACCCACCAGACACATCATCCACCAGAATCATCACCCACCAGACACATGATCCACCAGAATCATCACCCACCAGACACATGATCCACCAGTATCATCACCCACCAGACACATCACCCACCAGACACATCATCCACCAGAATCATCATCCATCAGACACATCATCCACCAGACACATGATCCACCAGAATCATCACCCACCAGACACATGATCCACCAGTATCATCACCCACCAGACACATTATCCACCAAAATCATCACCCATCAGACACATCATTCACCAGAATCATCACCCACCAGACACATGATCCACCAGACACATCATCCACCAGAATCATCACCCATCAGACACCAGAATCATCACCCACCAGACACATTATCCACCAGAATCATCACCCATCAGACACATGATCCACCAGAATCATCACCCACCAGTATCATCACCCACCAGACACATTATCCACCAGAATCATCACCCATCAGACACATCATCCACCAGAATCATCACCCACCAGACACATGATCCACCAGTATCATCACCCTCCAGAATCATTACTCACCAGACACATCATCCACCAGAATCATCACCTAACAGACACATCATCCACCAGACTCATCATCCACCAGACTCATCACCCACCAGACACATCACTCACCACACATCATCCACCAGACACATCAACCACCAAAAATCATCATCCACCAGACACATCATCCACCAGACTCATCACCAACCAGACACATCATCCACCAGACACATGACCCACCAAAATCATCACTCGCCAGACACATCATCCACTAGAATCATCAACCACCAGACTCATCATCCACCAGAGACAATCTTCCATATAACATTGAGGAGGGCGACGTTGAGGGACCTGTACCATGGGCTGTGGGGCTCCCGTGTGCTTCCTGAGGCCCACCACCACCAGACAATCGGGCTCGTACTGGATGGCCTCCATTTTTCCATTGAAAATCGTCTGCTGTTAAGATACGTAGCCACGTTGTTGAACAACCCTGTGGTGTCGCACAAGAGATATATCACATTTTGAGTCAAATCAATTATGTTGAATTACATAAATATATGTATTTAAGAGACAATGTTTTTTTCTGCTCAAGGGTCGGGGGGCCAGACGGTTGGACCTAGCCTCATCCAGCGTTGAAGGGTGAGTAATGTTGGCTATGTGCCCAGAGTGGGAACTTCGAGGTCTATCTCCTCTACTCCCATTAAAAAGGAGTCGGCATCAATGGCCCTTTCCAAATATATCGGGGAAAGGTGGCTGTCTGAGTCTATAGAACTTCTTCTCTCCACCCTTCCTTGGAAAATATATATATATGTCGCACCGCACTACTTGGCCTAAAATGCAGAATGATTTTCGTTATTTTCAAATATTTCTTTCCAAATTGGTTTATTCCAAATAATATTATATAATATTTAGTACACGAATTACTGACTTATGTTTGGTTAACCTAATAAGAACATTTCTTATGTTCTTAATATAATATTACTATATTATATTAAGATAATATAGTTCTTAATATAATATATTATATTCTTAATTTAATATTACTATATCATATTAATAAAGAACGTGAAATATTTCTTAGTTATGTTAATTTAGGTTATGATAGGTTAGGTAATTTTGGTCGTATATCTGTTAGTTTCAAATTAAAAATACGTTTAATCATATAAAATATAATGGAAAGCTATATTATTTCATAAGATCTTTAGGAAAACCTCTGCTTATTAGACAAACCAGGGTTTGCATAGTAGACTAAGTAGTGCATTCTGGCTATTAGGTACAATATATAGTAGTAGTAGGCATCCATCAGTCACAGAAGACTATGGTGTTGCGCTCTGGTTGTTGGTCTGGAGAGGCCTCACGAGGGCATAAAGCCAGGGTAGGCTAATACGGAGAAGCTGTTACCCAGGCAGCAGGTCCCCCTCTCCACGGCGCTGAAAGTCTCCAATGGAAAGGCAAACGCCAATGCGATTGGTTCCAGCGCCGTCGCAGGAACTGTGAGTTCCGGGGATGACCTCGAAGTTGGTGAAAAAAAGGCACAGGGACTCCAAACCCGGAGACCGCCGTGGTCGGGGCCGGAGAAGAACCACCCCCAGCAAGGGTATGAACGACCCCAGCCTCCTGAAGCAGAGCTGGGCCGCACGACCCCGGGGAGGTGGACGTCCCGGTCCCGCACCTACGGGTTCCTGACAGAGATCGTCACAACCCTCTTTCACCGGAGGCCGGCCTCCTTCAAGAAAAATTAGAAGGAAGAGTGATAATTATTAAATACAACAATTATTATTATAATAAATATAAAAATATTATTATATATAATTATTATTATAATAAATACTATAATAATAATATAAATAATTAATAATTATCACACAATAGTTAGTTTAGGTTATTTATTATGCACCCCATACCCATCTTGTGGGTGGTAGTGGAAAGGGTTACAGAGGCACATAATGGGCTCAGGGACTGAACCCCACAATTCATTTAGCTAAGCAAGTTACAATCCTGATGAGCTAGTTACAAAATTCAATATAAGTCGTCACATCAACAATGGGTTCGAGATCGACCACAAGTACAGTTTCTAAATTAAGCAACTGTCACACAATACAACCTCCTCCCCCCACCAATCTATGGTTCATCCAATATAATCACAATATATATATATATATATATATATATATATATATATATATATATATATATATATATATATATATATATATATATATATATATATATATATATATATATATATTATTAAATATGACCGAAAAAGTAAGATTAATAATTCTAACACGAATTTTCTCAATCTTTTCTCGTACATTACGCTTCACTGTTGGAGGTAAATCAAAAATCACTTCTCCAAAATTCATTTTTATTTCTAGTCTGACGCGAGACGGGCGCGTTTCGTAAAACTTATTACATTTTCAAAGACTTCACAAATACACAACTGATTAGAACGTATCTCTGATTTTATATCTACATTTGAGTGAGGTGGGAAGGGTGATGTGGCATTAACACAAGACAGAACAGGAGGGGATATTAATAGGGTATTAAAAGTATCAACACAAGACAGAACAGAAACAATGGGTATTGAATAGAAGTGTTTGTAGAAAGCCTATTGGTCCATATTTCTTGATGCTTCTATATTGGAGCGGAGTCTTGAGGTGGGTAGAATATAGTTGTGCAATAATTGGCTGTTGATTGCTGGTGTTGACTTCTTGATGTGTAGTGCCTCGCAAACGTCAAGCCGCCTGCTATCGCTGTATCTATCGATGATTTCTGTGTTGTTTACTAGGATTTCTCTGGCGATGGTTTGGTTATGGGAAGAGATTATATGTTCCTTAATGGAGCCCTGTTGCTTATGCATCGTTAAACGCCTAGAAAGAGATGTTGTTGTCTTGCCTATATACTGGGTTTTTTGGAGCTTACAGTCCCTAAGTGGGCATTTGAAGGCATAGACGACATTAGTCTCTTTTAAAGCGTTCTGTTTTGTGTCTGGAGAGTTTCTCATGAGTAGGCTGGCCGTTTTTCTGGTTTTATAGTAAATCGTCAGTTGTATCCTCTGATTTTTGTCTGTAGGGATAACGTTTCTATTAACAATATCTTTCAGGACCCTTTCCTCCGTTTTATGAGCTGTGGAAAAGAAGTTCCTGTAAAATAGTCTAATAGGGGGTATAGGTGTTGTGTTAGTTGTCTCTTCAGAGGTTGCATGGCTTTTCACTTTCCTTCTTATGATGTCTTCGATGAAACCATTGGAGAAGCCGTTATTGACTAGGACCTGCCTTACCCTACAGAGTTCTTCGTCGACTTGCTTCCATTCTGAGCTGTGGCTGAGTGCACGGTCGACGCATGCGTTAACAACACTCCTCTTGTACCTGTCAGGGCAGTCGCTGTTGGCATTTAGGCACATTCCTATGTTTGTTTCCTTAGTGTAGACTGCAGTGTGGAAACCTCCGCCCTTTTCCATGACTGTTACATCTAGAAAAGGCAGCTTCCCATCCTTTTCCGTCTCGTAAGTGAAACGCAGCACGGAACTCTGCTCAAATGCCTCCTTCAGCTTCTGCAGATGTCTGACATCAGGTACCTGTGTAAAAATGTCGTCAACATACCTGCAGTATATGGCCGGTTTCAAGTTCATGTCGACTAAGACTTTTTGCTCGATGGTACCCATGTAGAAGTTTGCAAACAGGACACCTAGGGGAGAACCCATGGCGACCCCATCTACTTGCTTATACATGTGCCCATCCGGGCTCAAGAAGGGTGCCTCTTTATATCTGGCGAAAATAACTGACGAGCCTGAATGGTCCCCAGGACAATATGCAACTGAAAACTCACTCCCCAGAAGTGACTGGAAACCATACTCACAGGAGCAACGCAACTGGTATGTAAAGGACGCCTTAATCCATTTGACCATCACGACCGGATATAATGAGGTGATAGCCGAGGCTATTTGAACCACCCATCGCCGGCACTCGGATAGTAATCTTGGGCATAGCATTTTACCAAATCACCTCATTCTTTGGGGCACACGTGAGGAACACAAATGCGAACAAGCCTGAATGGTCCGCAGGACAATATGCAACTGAAAACTCACACCCCAGAAGTGACTCGAACCCATACTCCCAGGAGCAACGCAACTGGTATGTACAAAACGCGTTAATCCACTTGACCATCACGACCGGACATAATGAGGTGATAGCCGAGGCTATTTGAACCACCCCACCGCCGGCACTAGGATAGTAATCTTGGGCATAGCATTTTACCAAATCATCTCATTCTTTGGGGCACACGTGAGGAACACAAATGCGAACAAGCCTGAATGGTCCCCAGGACAATATGCAACTGAAAACTCACACCTCTGAAGTGACTCGAACCCATACTCCCAGGAGCAACGCAACTGGTATGTACAAGACGCCTTAATCCACTTGACCATCACGACCGGACATAATGAGGTGATAGCCGAGGCTATTTGAACCACCCCACCGCCGGCACTCGGATAGTAATCTTGGGCATAGCATTTTACCAAATCACCTCATTCTTTGGGGCACACGTGAGGAACACCTATGCGAACAAGCCTGAATGCTCCCCAGGACAATATGCAACTGAAAACTCACACCCCAGAAGTGACTCGAACCCATACTCCCAGGAGCAACGCAACTGGTATGTACAAGACGCCTTAATCCACTTGACCATCACGACCGGACATAATGAGGTGATAGCCGAGGCTATTTGAACCACCCCACCGCCGGCACTCGGATAGTAATCTTGGGCATAGCATTTTACCAAATCACCTCATTCTTTTGGGCACATGTGAGGAACACAAATGCGAACAAGCCTGAATGGTCCCCAGGACAATATGCAACTGAAAACTCACACCCCAGAAGTGACTCGAACCCATACTCCCAGGAGCAACGCAACTGGTATGTACAAGACGCCTTAATCCACTTGACCATCACGACCGGACATAATGAGGTGATAGCCGAGGCTATTTAAACCACCCCACCGCCGGCACTCGGATAGTAATCTTGGGCCTAGCATTTTACCAAATCACCTCATTCTTTGGGGCACACGTGAGGAACACAAATGCGAACAAGCCTGAATGGTCCCCAGGACAATATGCAACTGAAAACTCACACCCCAGAAGTGACTCGAACCCATACTCCCAGGAGCAGCGCAACTGGTATGTACAAGACGCCTTAATCCACTTGACCATCACGACCGGACATAATGAGGTGATAGCCGAGGCTATTTGAACCTCCTCACCGCCGGCACTCGGATAGTAATCTTGGGCATAGCATTTTACCAAATCACCTTATTCTTTGGGGCACACGTGAGGAACACAAATGCGAACAAGCCTGAATGGTCCCCAGGACAATATGCAACTGAAAACTCACACCCCAGAAGTGACTCGAACCCATACTCCCAGGAGCAACGCAACTGGTATGTACAAGACGCCTTAATCCACTTGACCATCACGACCGGACATAATGAGGTGATAGCCGAGGCTATTTGAACCACCCCACCGCCGGCACTCGGATAGTAATCTTGGGCATAGCATTTTACGAAATCACCTCATTCTTTGGGGCACACGTGAGGAACACAAATGCGAACAAGCCTGAATGGTCCCCAGGACAATATGCAACTGAAAACTCACACCTCAGAAGTGACTCGAACCCATACTCCCAGGAGCAACGCAACTGGTATGTACAGGACGCCTTAATCCACTTGACCATCACGACCGGACATAATGAGGTGATAGCCGAGGCTATTTGAACCACCCCACCGCCGGCACTCGGATAGTAATCTTGGGCATAGCATTTTACCAAATCACCTCATTCTTTGGGGCACACGTGAGGAACACCTATGCGAACAAGCCTGAATGCTCCCCAGGACAATATGCAACTGAAAACTCACACCCCAGAAGTGACTCGAACCCATACTCCCAGGAGCAACGCAACTGGTATGTACAAGACGCCTTAATCCACTTGACCATCAGGACCGGACATAATGAGGTGATAGCCGAGGCTATTTGAACCACCCCACCGCCGGCACTCGGATAGTAATCTTGGGCATAGCATTTTACCAAATCACCTCATTCTTTTGGGCACATGTGAGGAACACAAATGCGAACAAGCCTGAATGGTCCCCAGGACAATATGCAACTGAAAACTCACACCCCAGAAGTGACTCGAACCCATACTCCCAGGAGCAACGCAACTGGTATGTACAAGACGCCTTAATCCACTTGACCATCACGACCGGACATAATGAGGTGATAGCCGAGGCTATTTAAACCACCCCACCGCCGGCACTCGGATAGTAATCTTGGGCCTAGCATTTTACCAAATCACCTCATTCTTTGGGGCACACGTGAGGAACACAAATGCGAACATGCCTGAATGGTCCCCAGGACAATATGCAACTGAAAACTCACACCCCAGAAGTGACTCGAACCCATACTCCCAGGAGCAGCGCAACTGGTATGTACAAGACGCCTTAATCCACTTGACCATCACGACCGGACATAATGAGGTGATAGCCGAGGCTATTTGAACCTCCTCACCGCCGGCACTCGGATAGTAATCTTGGGCATAGCATTTTACCAAATCACCTTATTCTTTGGGGCACACGTGAGGAACACAAATGCGAACAAGCCTGAATGGTCCCCAGGACAATATGCAACTGAAAACTCACACCCCAGAAGTGACTCGAACCCATACTCCCAGGAGCAACGCAACTGGTATGTACAAGACGCCTTAATCCACTTGACCATCACGACCGGATATAATGAGGTGATAGCCGAGGCTATTTGAACCACCCCACCGCCGGCACTCGGATAGTAATCTTGGGCATAGCATTTTACGAAATCACCTCATTCTTTGGGGCACACGTGAGGAACACAAATGCGAACAAGCCTGAATGGTCCCCAGGACAATATGCAACTGAAAACTCACACCCCAGAAGTGACTCGAACCCATACTCCCAGGAGCAACGCAACTGGTATGTACAAGACGCCTTAATCCACTTGACCATCACGACCGGACATAATGAGGTGATAGCTGAGGCTATTTGAACCACCCCACCGCCGGCACTCGGATAGTAATCTTGGGCATAGCATTTTACCAAATCACCTCATTCTTTGGGGCACACGTGAGGAACACAAATGCAAACAAGCCTGAATGGTCCCCAGGACAATATGCAACTGAAAACTCACACCCCAGAAGTGTCTCGAACCCATACTCCCAGGAGCAATGCAACTGGTATGTACAAGACGCCTTAATCCACTTGACCATCACGACCGGACATAATGAGGTGATAGCCGAGGCTATTTGAACCACCCCACCGCCAGCACTCGGATAGTAATCTTGGGCATAGCATTTTACCAAATCACCTCATTCTTTGGGGCACACGTGAGGAACACAAATGTGAACAAGCCTGAATGGTCCCCAGGACAATATGCAACTGAAAACTCACACCCCAGAAGTGACTCGAACCCATACTCCCAGGAGCAACGCAACTGGTATGTACAAGACGCCTTAATCCACTTGACCATCACGACCGGACATAATGAGGTGATAGCCGAGGCTATTTGAACCACCCCACCGACGGCACTCGGATAGTAATCTTGGGCATAGCATTTTACGAAATCACCTCATTCTTTGGGGCACACGTGAGGAACACAAATGCGAACAAGCCTGAATGGTCCCCAGGACAATATGCAACTGAAAACTCACACCCCAGAAGTGACTCGAACCCATACTCCCAGGAGCAACGCAACTGGTATGTACAAGACGCCTTAATCCACTTGACCATCACGACCGGACATAATGAGGTGATAGCTGAGGCTATTTGAACCACCCCACCGCCGGCACTCGGATAGTAATCTTGGGCATAGCATTTTACCAAATCACCTCATTCTTTGGGGCACACGTGAGGAACACAAATGCAAACAAGCCTGAATGGTCCCCAGGACAATATGCAACTGAAAACTCACACCCCAGAAGTGTCTCGAACCCATACTCCCAGGAGCAATGCAACTGGTATGTACAAGACGCCTTAATCCACTTGACCATCACGACCGGACATAATGAGGTGATAGCCGAGGCTATTTGAACCTCCTCACCGCCGGCACTCGGATAGTAATCTTGGGCATAGCATTTTACCAAATCACCTTATTCTTTGGGGCACACGTGAGGAACACAAATGCGAACAAGCCTGAATGGTCCCCAGGACAATATGCAACTGAAAACTCACACCCCAGAAGTGACTCGAACCCATACTCCCAGGAGCAACGCAACTGGTATGTACAAGACGCCTTAATCCACTTGACCATCACGACCGGACATAATGAGGTGATAGCCGAGGCTATTTGAACCACCCCACCGCCGGCACTCGGATAGTAATCTTGGGCATAGCATTTTACGAAATCACCTCATTCTTTGGGGCACACGTGAGGAACACAAATGCGAACAAGCCTGAATGGTCCCAGGACAATATGCAACTGAAAACTCACACCTCAGAAGTGACTCGAACCCATACTCCCAGGAGCAACGCAACTGGTATGTACAAGACGCCTTAATCCACTTGACCATCACGACCGGACATAATGAGGTGATAGCCGAGGCTATTTGAACCACCCCACCGCCGGCACTCGGATAGTAATCTTGGGCATAGCATTTTACCAAATCACCTCATTCTTTGGGGCACACGTGAGGAACACCTATGCGAACAAGCCTGAATGCTCCCCAGGACAATATGCAACTGAAAACTCACACCCCAGAAGTGACTCGAACCCATACTCCCAGGAGCAACGCAACTGGTATGTACAAGACGCCTTAATCCACTTGACCATCAGGACCGGACATAATGAGGTGATAGCCGAGGCTATTTGAACCACCCCACCGCCGGCACTCGGATAGTAATCTTGGGCATAGCATTTTACCAAATCACCTCATTCTTTTGGGCACATGTGAGGAACACAAATGCGAACAAGCCTGAATGGTCCCCAGGACAATATGCAACTGAAAACTCACACCCCAGAAGTGACTCGAACCCATACTCCCAGGAGCAACGCAACTGGTATGTACAAGACGCCTTAATCCACTTGACCATCACGACCGGACATAATGAGGTGATAGCCGAGGCTATTTAAACCACCCCACCGCCGGCACTCGGATAGTAATCTTGGGCCTAGCATTTTACCAAATCACCTCATTCTTTGGGGCACACGTGAGGAACACAAATGCGAACATGCCTGAATGGTCCCCAGGACAATATGCAACTGAAAACTCACACCCCAGAAGTGACTCGAACCCATACTCCCAGGAGCAGCGCAACTGGTATGTACAAGACGCCTTAATCCACTTGACCATCACGACCGGACATAATGAGGTGATAGCCGAGGCTATTTGAACCTCCTCACCGCCGGCACTCGGATAGTAATCTTGGGCATAGCATTTTACCAAATCACCTTATTCTTTGGGGCACACGTGAGGAACACAAATGCGAACAAGCCTGAATGGTCCCCAGGACAATATGCAACTGAAAACTCACACCCCAGAAGTGACTCGAACCCATACTCCCAGGAGCAACGCAACTGGTATGTACAAGACGCCTTAATCCACTTGACCATCACGACCGGACATAATGAGGTGATAGCCGAGGCTATTTGAACCACCCCACCGCCGGCACTCGGATAGTAATCTTGGGCATAGCATTTTACGAAATCACCTCATTCTTTGGGGCACACGTGAGGAACACAAATGCGAACAAGCCTGAATGGTCCCCAGGACAATATGCAACTGAAAACTCACACCCCAGAAGTGACTCGAACCCATACTCCCAGGAGCAACGCAACTGGTATGTACAAGACGCCTTAATCCACTTGACCATCACGACCGGACATAATGAGGTGATAGCTGAGGCTATTTGAACCACCCCACCGCCGGCACTCGGATAGTAATCTTGGGCATAGCATTTTACCAAATCACCTCATTCTTTGGGGCACACGTGAGGAACACAAATGCAAACAAGCCTGAATGGTCCCCAGGACAATATGCAACTGAAAACTCACACCCCAGAAGTGTCTCGAACCCATACTCCCAGGAGCAATGCAACTGGTATGTACAAGACGCCTTAATCCACTTGACCATCACGACCGGACATAATGAGGTGATAGCCGAGGCTATTTGAACCACCCCACCGCCAGCACTCGGATAGTAATCTTGGGCATAGCATTTTACCAAATCACCTCATTCTTTGGGGCACACGTGAGGAACACAAATGTGAACAAGCCTGAATGGTCCCCAGGACAATATGCAACTGAAAACTCACACCCCAGAAGTGACTCGAACCCATACTCCCAGGAGCAACGCAACTGGTATGTACAAGACGCCTTAATCCACTTGACCATCACGACCGGACATAATGAGGTGATAGCCGAGGCTATTTGAACCACCCCACCGACGGCACTCGGATAGTAATCTTGGGCATAGCATTTTACGAAATCACCTCATTCTTTGGGGCACACGTGAGGAACACAAATGCGAACAAGCCTGAATGGTCCCCAGGACAATATGCAACTGAAAACTCACACCCCAGAAGTGACTCGAACCCATACTCCCAGGAGCAACGCAACTGGTATGTACAAGACGCCTTAATCCACTTGACCATCACGACCGGACATAATGAGGTGATAGCCGAGGCTATTTGAACCACCCCACCGACGGCACTCGGATAGTAATCTTGGGCATAGCATTTTACGAAATCACCTCATTCTTTGGGGCACACGTGAGGAACACAAATGCGAACAAGCCTGAATGGTCCCCAGGACAATATGCAACTGAAAACTCACACCCCAGAAGTGACTCGAACCCATACTCCCAGGAGCAACGCAACTGGTATGTACAAGACGCCTTAATCCACTTGACCATCACGACCGGACATAATGAGGTGATAGCTGAGGCTATTTGAACCACCCCACCGCCGGCACTCGGATAGTAATCTTGGGCATAGCATTTTACCAAATCACCTCATTCTTTGGGGCACACGTGAGGAACACAAATGCAAACAAGCCTGAATGGTCCCCAGGACAATATGCAACTGAAAACTCACACCCCAGAAGTGTCTCGAACCCATACTCCCAGGAGCAATGCAACTGGTATGTACAAGACGCCTTAATCCACTTGACCATCACGACCGGACATAATGAGGTGATAGCCGAGGCTATTTGAACCTCCTCACCGCCGGCACTCGGATAGTAATCTTGGGCATAGCATTTTACCAAATCACCTTATTCTTTGGGGCACACGTGAGGAACACAAATGCGAACAAGCCTGAATGGTCCCCAGGACAATATGCAACTGAAAACTCACACCCCAGAAGTGACTCGAACCCATACTCCCAGGAGCAACGCAACTGGTATGTACAAGACGCCTTAATCCACTTGACCATCACGACCGGACATAATGAGGTGATAGCCGAGGCTATTTGAACCACCCCACCGCCGGCACTCGGATAGTAATCTTGGGCATAGCATTTTACGAAATCACCTCATTCTTTGGGGCACACGTGAGGAACACAAATGCGAACAAGCCTGAATGGTCCCCAGGACAATATGCAACTGAAAACTCACACCTCAGAAGTGACTCGAACCCATACTCCCAGGAGCAACGCAACTGGTATGTACAAGACGCCTTAATCCACTTGACCATCACGACCGGACATAATGAGGTGATAGCCGAGGCTATTTGAACCACCCCACCGCCGGCACTCGGATAGTAATCTTGGGCATAGCATTTTACCAAATCACCTCATTCTTTGGGGCACACGTGAGGAACACCTATGCGAACAAGCCTGAATGCTCCCCAGGACAATATGCAACTGAAAACTCACACCCCAGAAGTGACTCGAACCATACTCCCAGGAGCAACGCAACTGGTATGTACAAGACGCCTTAATCCACTTGACCATCAGGACCGGACATAATGAGGTGATAGCCGAGGCTATTTGAACCACCCCACCGCCGGCACTCGGATAGTAATCTTGGGCATAGCATTTTACCAAATCACCTCATTCTTTTGGGCACATGTGAGGAACACAAATGCGAACAAGCCTGAATGGTCCCCAGGACAATATGCAACTGAAAACTCACACCCCAGAAGTGACTCGAACCCATACTCCCAGGAGCAACGCAACTGGTATGTACAAGACGCCTTAATCCACTTGACCATCACGACCGGACATAATGAGGTGATAGCCGAGGCTATTTAAACCACCCCACCGCCGGCACTCGGATAGTAATCTTGGGCCTAGCATTTTACCAAATCACCTCATTCTTTGGGGCACACGTGAGGAACACAAATGCGAACATGCCTGAATGGTCCCCCAGGACAATATGCAACTGAAAACTCACACCCCAGAAGTGACTCGAACCCATACTCCCAGGAGCAGCGCAACTGGTATGTACAAGACGCCTTAATCCACTTGACCATCACGACCGGACATAATGAGGTGATAGCCGAGGCTATTTAAAACCTCCTCACCGCCGGCACTCGGATAGTAATCTTGGGCATAGCATTTTACCAAATCACCTTATTCTTTGGGGCACACGTGAGGAACACAAATGCGAACAAGCCTGAATGGTCCCCAGGACAATATGCAACTGAAAACTCACACCCCAGAAGTGACTCGAACCCATACTCCCAGGAGCAACGCAACTGGTATGTACAAGACGCCTTAATCCACTTGACCATCACGACCGGACATAATGAGGTGATTAGCCGAGGCTATTTGAACCACCCCACCCGCCGGCACTCGGATAGTAATCTTGGGCATAGCATTTTAACGAAATCACCTCATTCTTTGGGGCACACGTGAGGAACACAAATGCGAACAAGCCTGAATGGTCCCCAGGACAATATGCAACTGAAAACTCACACCCCAGAAGTGACTCGAACCCATACTCCCAGGAGCAACGCAACTGGTATGTACAAGACGCCTTAATCCACTTGACCATCACGACCGGACATAATGAGGTGATAGCCGAGGCTATTTGAACCACCCCACCGCCGGCACTCGGATAGTAATCTTGGGCATAGCATTTTACCAAATCACCTCATTCTTTGGGGCACACGTGAGGAACACAAATGCGAACAAGCCTGAATGGTCCCCAGGACAATATGCAACTGAAAACTCACACCCCAGAAGTGACTCGAACCCATACTCCCAGGAGCAACGCAACTGGTATGTACAAGACGCCTTAATCCACTTGACCATCACGACCGGACATAATGAGGTGATAGCCGAGGCTATTTGAACCACCCCACCGCCGGCACTCGGATAGTAATCTTGGGCATAGCATTTTACCAAATCACCTCATTCTTTGGGGCACACGTGAGGAACACAAATGCGAACAAGCCTGAATGGTCCCCAGGACAATATGCAACTGAAAACTCACACCCCAGAAGTGACTCGAACCCATACTCCCAGGAGCAACGCAACTGGTATGTACAAGACGCCTTAATCCACTTGACCATCACGACCGGACATAATGAGGTGATAGCCGAGGCTATTTGAACCACCCCACCGCCGGCACTCGGATAGTAATCTTGGGCATAGCATTTTACCAAATCACCTCATTCTTTGGGGCACACGTGAGGAACACAAATGCGAACAAGCCTGAATGGTCCCCAGGACAATATGCAACTGAAAACTCACACCCCAGAAGTGACTCGAACCCATACTCCCAGGAGCAACGCAACTGGTATGTACAAGACGCCTTAATCCACTTGACCATCACGACCGGACATAATGAGGTGATAGCCGAGGCTATTTGAACCACCCCACCGCCGGCACTCGGATAGTAATCTTGGGCATAGCATTTTACCAAATCACCTCATTCTTTGGGGCACACGTGAGGAACACAAATGCGAACAAGCCTGAATGGTCCCCAGGACAATATGCAACTGAAAACTCACACCCCAGAAGTGACTCGAACCCATACTCCCAGGAGCAACGCAACTGGTATGTACAAGACGCCTTAATCCACTTGACCATCACGACCGGACATAATGAGGTGATAGCCGAGGCTATTTGAACCACCCCACCGCCGGCACTCGGATAGTAATCTTGGGCATAGCATTTTACCAAATCACCTCATTCTTTGGGGCACACGTGAGGAACACAAATGCGAACAAGCCTGAATGGTCCCCAGGACAATATGCAACTGAAAACTCACACCCCAGAAGTGACTCGAACCCATACTCCCAGGAGCAACGCAACTGGTATGTACAAGACGCCTTAATCCACTTGACCATCACGACCGGACATAATGAGGTGATAGCCGAGGCTATTTGAACCACCCCACCGCCGGCACTCGGATAGTAATCTTGGGCATAGCATTTTACCAAATCACCTCATTCTTTGGGGCACACGTGAGGAACACAAATGCGAACAAGCCTGAATGGTCCCCAGGACAATATGCAACTGAAAACTCACACCCCAGAAGTGACTCGAACCCATACTCCCAGGAGCAACGCAACTGGTATGTACAAGACGCCTTAATCCACTTGACCATCACGACCGGACATAATGAGGTGATAGCCGAGGCTATTTGAACCACCCCACCGCCGGCACTCGGATAGTAATCTTGGGCATAGCATTTTACCAAATCACCTCATTCTTTGGGGCACACGTGAGGAACACAAATGCGAACAAGCCTGAATGGT
>NC_091160.1:2894411-2919411 GCF_040958095.1 Procambarus clarkii
GTATGGGTTCGAGTCACTTCTGGGGTGTGAGTTTTCAGTTGCATATTGTCCTGGGGACCATTTAGGCTTGTTCGCATTTGTGTTGGCTCACGTGTGCCACAAACAATGAGGTGATTTGGTAAAATGCTATGCCCAAGATTACTATCCGAGTGCCGGCGGTGGGGTGGTTCAAATAGCCTCGGCTATCACCTCATTATGTCCGGTCGTGATGGTCAAGTGGATTAAGGCGTCTTGTACATACCAGTTGCGTGGCTCCTGGTAGTATGGGTTCGAGTCACTTCTGGGGTGTGAGTTTTCAGTTGCATATTGTCCTGGGGACCATTCAGGCTTGTTTGCATTTGTGTTCCTCACGTTTGCCCCAAAGAATGAGGTGATTTGGTAAAATGCTATGCCCAAGATTACTATCCGAGTGCCGGCGGTGGGGTGGTTCAAATAGCCTCGGCTATCACCTCATTATGTCTGGTCGTGATGGTCAAGTGGATTAAGGCGTCTTGTACATACCAGTTGCGTTGCTCCTGGGAGTATGGGTTCGAGTCACTTCTGGGGTGTGAGTTTTCAGTTGCATATTGTCCTGGGGACCATTCAGGCTTGTTCGCATTTGTGTTCCTCACGTGTGCCCCAAAGAATGAGGTGATTTGGTAAAATGCTATGCCCAAGATTACTATCCGAGAGCCGGCAGTGGGGTGGTTCAAATAGCCTCGGCTATCACCTCATTATGTCCGGTCGTGATGGTCAAGTGGATTAAGGCGTCTTGTACATACCAGTTGCGTTGCTCCTGGGAGTATGGATTCGAGTCACTTCTGGGGGATGAGTTTTCAGTTGCATATTGTCCTGGGGACCATTCAGGCTTGTTCGCATTTGTGTTCCTCACGTGTGCCCCAAAGAATGAGGTGATTTGGTAAAATGCTATGCCCAAGATTCCTATCCGAGTGCCGGCGGTGGGGTGGTTCAAATAGCCTCGGCTATCACCTCATTATGTCCGGTCGTGATGGTCAAGTGGATTAAGGCGTCTTGTACATACCAGTTGCGTTGCTCCTGGGAGTATGGGTCGAGTCACTTCTGGGGTGTGAGTTTTCAGTTGCATATTGTCCTGGGGACCATTCAGGCTTGTTTGCATTTGTGTTCCTCACGTTTGCCCCAAAGAATGAGGTGATTTGGTAAAATGCTATGCCCAAGATTACTATCCGAGTGCCGGCGGTGGGGTGGTTCAAATAGCCTCGGCTATCACCTCATTATGTCTGGTCGTGATGGTCAAGTGGATTAAGGCGTCTTGTACATACCAGTTGCGTTGCTCCTGGGAGTATGGGTTCGAGTCACTTCTGGGGTGTGAGTTTTCAGTTGCATATTGTCCTGGGGACCATTTAGGCTTGTTCGCATTTGTGTTGGTCACGTGTGCCACAAACAATGAGGTGATTTGGTAAAATGCTATGCCCAAGATTACTATCCGAGTGCCGGCGGTGGGGTGGTTCAAATAGCCTCGGCTATCACCTCATTATGTCCGGTCGTGATGGTCAAGTGGATTAAGGCGTCTTGTACATACCAGTTGCGTGGCTCCTGGTAGTATGGGTTCGAGTCACTTCTGGGGTGTGAGTTTTCAGTTGCATATTGTCCTGGGGACCATTCAGGCTTGTTTGCATTTGTGTTCCTCACGTTTGCCCCAAAGAATGAGGTGATTTGGTAAAATGCTATGCCCAAGATTACTATCCGAGTGCCGGCGGTGGGGTGGTTCAAATAGCCTCGGCTATCACCTCATTATGTCTGGTCGTGATGGTCAAGTGGATTAAGGCGTCTTGTACATACCAGTTGCGTTGCTCCTGGGAGTATGGGTTCGAGTCACTTCTGGGGTGTGAGTTTTCAGTTGCATATTGTCCTGGGGACCATTCAGGCTTGTTCGCATTTGTGTTCCTCACGTGTGCCCCAAAGAATGAGGTGATTTGGTAAAATGCTATGCCCAAGATTACTATCCGAGAGCCGGCAGTGGGGTGGTTCAAATAGCCTCGGCTATCACCTCATTATGTCCGGTCGTGATGGTCAAGTGGATTAAGGCATCTTGTACATACCAGTTGCGTTGCTCCTGGGAGTATGGATTCGAGTCACTTCTGGGGGATGAGTTTTCAGTTGCATATTGTCCTGGGGACCATTCAGGCTTGTTCGCATTTGTGTTCCTCACGTGTGCCCCAAAGAATGAGGTGATTTGGTAAAATGCTATGCCCAAGATTCCTATCCGAGTGCCGGCGGTGGGGTGGTTCAAATAGCCTCGGCTATCACCTCATTATGTCCGGTCGTGATGGTCAAGTGGATTAAGGCGTCTTGTACATACCAGTTGCGTTGCTCCTGGGAGTATGGGTCGAGTCACTTCTGGGGTGTGAGTTTTCAGTTGCATATTGTCCTGGGGACCATTCAGGCTTGTTTGCATTTGTGTTCCTCACGTTTGCCCCAAAGAATGAGGTGATTTGGTAAAATGCTATGCCCAAGATTACTATCCGAGTGCCGGCGGTGGGGTGGTTCAAATAGCCTCGGCTATCACCTCATTATGTCTGGTCGTGATGGTCAAGTGGATTAAGGCGTCTTGTACATACCAGTTGCGTTGCTCCTGGGAGTATGGGTTCGAGTCACTTCTGGGGTGTGAGTTTTCAGTTGCATATTGTCCTGGGGACCATTCAGGCTTGTTCGCATTTGTGTTCCTCACGTGTGCCCCAAAGAATGAGGTGATTTGGTAAAATGCTATGCCCAAGATTACTATCCGAGTGCCGGCGGTGGGGTGGTTCAAATAGCCTCGGCTATCACCTCATTATGTCCGGTCGTGATGGTCAAGTGGATTAAGGCGTCCTGTACATACCAGTTGCGTTGCTCCTGGGAGTATGGGTTCGAGTCACTTCTGGGGTGTGAGTTTTCAGTTGCATATTGTCCTGGGGACCATTTAGGCTTGTTCGCATTTGTGTTCCTCACGTGTGCCCCAAACAATGAGGTGATTTGGTAAAATGCTATGCCCAAGATTACTATCCGAGTTCCGGCGGTGGGGTGGTTCAAATAGCCTCGGCTATCACCTCATTATGTCCGGTCGTGATGGTCAAGTGGATTAAGGCGTCTTGTACATACCAGTTGCGTGGCTCCTGGGAGTATGGGTTCGAGTCACTTCTGGGGTGTGAGTTTTCAGTTGCATATTGTCCTGGGGACCATTCAGGCTTGTTTGCATTTGTGTTCCTCACGTTTGCCCCAAAGAATGAGGTGATTTGGTAAAATGCTATGCCCAAGATTACTATCCGAATGCCTGTGGTGGTGTGGTTCAAATATCCTCGGCTATCACCTCATTATGTCTGGTCGTGATGGTCAAGTGGATTAAGGCGTCTTGTACATACCAGTTGCGTTGCTCCTGGGAGTATGGGTTCGAGTCACTTCTGGGGTGTGAGTTTTCAGTTGCATATTGTCCTGGGGACCATTTAGGCTTGTTCGCATTTGTGTTCCTCACGTGTGCCCCAAACAATGAGGTGATTTGGTAAAATGCTATGCCCAAGATTCCTATCCGAGTGCCGGCGGTGGGGTGGTTCAAATAGCCTCGGCTATCACCTCATTATGTCCGGTCGTGATGGTCAAGTGGATTAAGGCGTCTTGTACATACCAGTTGCGTTGCTCCTGGGAGTATGGGTTCGAGTCACTTCTGGGGTGTGAGTTTTCAGTTGCATATTGTCCTGGGGACCATTTAGGCTTGTTCGCATTTGTGTTCCTCACGTGTGCCCCAAACAATGAGGTGATTTGGTAAAATGCTATGCCCAAGATTACTATCCGAGTGCTGGCGGTGGGGTGGTTCAAATAGCCTCGGCTATCACCTCATTATGTCCGGTCGTGATGGTCAAGTGGATTAAGGCGTCTTGTACATACCAGTTGCGTGGCTCCTGGGAGTATGGGTTCGAGTCACTTCTGGGGTGTGAGTTTTCAGTTGCATATTGTCCTGGGGACCATTCAGGCTTGTTTGCATTTGTGTTCCTCACGTTTGCCCCAAAGAATGAGGTGATTTGGTAAAATGCTATGCCCAAGATTACTATCCGAATGCCTGTGGTGGTGTGGTTCAAATATCCTCGGCTATCACCTCATTATGTCTGGTCGTGATGGTCAAGTGGATTAAGGCGTCTTGTACATACCAGTTGCGTTGCTCCTGGGAGTATGGGTTCGAGTCACTTCTGGGGTGTGAGTTTTCAGTTGCATATTGTCCTGGGGACCATTTAGGCTTGTTCGCATTTGTGTTCCTCACGTGTGCCCCAAACAATGAGGTGATTTGGTAAAATGCTATGCCCAAGATTACTATCCGAGTGCCGGCGGTGGGGTGGTTCAAATAGCCTCGGCTATCACCTCATTATGTCTGGTCGTGATGGTCAAGTGGATTAAGGCGTCTTGTACATACCAGTTGCGTTGCTCCTGGGAGTATGGGTTCGAGTCACTTCTGGGGTGTGAGTTTTCAGTTGCATATTGTCCTGGGGACCATTCAGGCTTGTTCGCATTTGTGTTCCTCACGTGTGCCCCAAAGAATAAGGTGATTTGGTAAAATGCTATGCCCAAGATTACTATCCGAGAGCCGGCAGTGGGGTGGTTCAAATAGCCTCGGCTATCACCTCATTATGTCCGGTCGTGATGGTCAAGTGGATTAAGGCGTCTTGTACATACCAGTTGCGTTGCTCCTGGGAGTATGGATTCGAGTCACTTCTGGGGTGTGAGTTTTCAGTTGCATATTGTCCTGGGGACCATTCAGGCTTGTTCGCATTTGTGTTCCTCACGTGTGCCCCAAAGAATGAGGTGATTTGGTAAAATGCTATGCCCAAGATTCCTATCCGAGTGCCGGCGGTGGGGTGGTTCAAATAGCCTCGGCTATCACCTCATTATGTCCGGTCGTGATGGTCAAGTGGATTAAGGCGTCTTGTACATACCAGTTGCGTTGCTCCTGGGAGTATGGGTTCGAGTCACTTCTGGGGTGTGAGTTTTCAGTTGCATATTGTCCTGGGGACCATTCAGGCTTGTTTGCATTTGTGTTCCTCACGTTTGCCCCAAAGAATGAGGTGATTTGGTAAAATGCTATGCCCAAGATTACTATCCGAGTGCCGGCGGATGGGGTGGTTCAAATAGCCTCGGCTATCACCTCATTATGTCTGGTCGTGATGGTCAAGTGGATTAAGGCGTCTTGTACATACCAGTTGCGTTGCTCCTGGGAGTATGGGTTCGAGTCACTTCTGGGGTGTGAGTTTTCAGTTGCATATTGTCCTGGGGACCATTCAGGCTTGTTCGCATTTGTGTTCCTCACGTGTGCCCCAAAGAATGAGGTGATTTGGTAAAATGCTATGCCCAAGATTACTATCCGAGAGCCGGCAGTGGGGTGGTTCAAATAGCCTCGGCTATCACCTCATTATGTCCGGTCGTGATGGTCAAGTGGATTAAGGCGTCTTGTACATACCAGTTGCGTTGCTCCTGGGAGTATGGGTTCGAGTCACTTCTGGGGTGTGAGTTTTCAGTTGCATATTGTCCTGGGGACCATTCAGGCTTGTTCGCATTTGTGTTCCTCACGTGTGCCCCAAAGAATGAGGTGATTTGGTAAAATGCTATGCCCAAGATTCCTATCCGAGTGCCGGCGGTGGGGTGGTTCAAATAGCCTCGGCTATCACCTCATTATGTCCGGTCGTGATGGTCAAGTGGATTAAGGCGTCCTGTACATACCAGTTGCGTTGCTCCTGGGAGTATGGGTTCGAGTCACTTCTGGGGTGTGAGTTTTCAGTTGCATATTGTCCTGGGGACCATTTAGGCTTGTTCGCATTTGTGTTCCTCACGTGTGCCCCAAACAATGAGGTGATTTGGTAAAATGCTATGCCCAAGATTACTATCCGAGTTCCGGCGGTGGGGTGGTTCAAATAGCCTCGGCTATCACCTCATTATGTCCGGTCGTGATGGTCAAGTGGATTAAGGCGTCTTGTACATACCAGTTGCGTGGCTCCTGGAAGTATAGGTTCGAGTCACTTCTGGGGTGTGAGTTTTCAGTTGCATATTGTCCTGGGGACCATTCAGGCTTGTTTGCATTTGTGTTCCTCACGTTTGCCCCAAAGAATGAGGTGATTTGGTAAAATGCTATGCCCAAGATTACTATCCGAATGCCTGTGGTGGTGTGGTTCAAATATCCTCGGCTATCACCTCATTATGTCTGGTCGTGATGGTCAAGTGGATTAAGGCGTCTTGTACATACCAGTTGCGTTGCTCCTGGGAGTATGGGTTCGAGTCACTTCTGGGGTGTGAGTTTTCAGTTGCATATTGTCCTGGGGACCATTCAGGCTTGTTCGCATTTGTGTTCCTCACGTGTGCCCCAAACAATGAGGTGATTTGGTAAAATGCTATGCCCAAGATTCCTATCCGAGTGCCGGCGGTGGGGTGGTTCAAATAGCCTCGGCTATCACCTCATTATGTCCGGTCGTGATGGTCAAGTGGATTAAGGCGTCTTGTACATACCAGTTGCGTTGCTCCTGGGAGTATGGGTTCGAGTCACTTCTGGGGTGTGAGTTTTCAGTTGCATATTGTCCTGGGGACCATTCAGGCTTGTTCGCATTTGTGTTCCTCACGTGTGCCCCAAAGAATGAGGTGATTTGGTAAAATGCTATGCCCAAGATTACTATCCGAGTGCCTGGCGGTGGGGTGGTTCAAATAGCCTCGGCTATCACCTCATTATGTCCGGTCGTGATGGTCAAGTGGATTAAGGCGTCTTGTACATACCAGTTGCGTTGCTCCTGGGAGTATGGGTTCGAGTCACTTCTGGGGTGTGAGTTTTCAGTTGCATATTGTCCTGGGGACCATTCAGGCTTGTTCGCATTTGTGTTCCTCACGTGTGCCCCAAAGAATGAGGTGATTTGGTAAAATGCTATGCCCAAGATTCCTATCCGAGTGCCGGCGGTGGGGTGGTTCAAATAGCCTCGGCTATCACCTCATTATGTCCGGTCGTGATGGTCAAGTGGATTAAGGCGTCTTGTACATACCAGTTGCATTGCTCCTGGGAGTATGGGTCGAGTCACTTCTGGGGTGTGAGTTTTCAGTTGCATATTGTCCTGGGGACCATTCAGGCTTGTTTGCATTTGTGTTCCTCACGTTTGCCCCAAAGAATGAGGTGATTTGGTAAAATGCTATGCCCAAGATTACTATCCGAGTGCCGGCGGTGGGGTGGTTCAAATAGCCTCGGCTATCACCTCATTATGTCTGTTCGTGATGGTCAAGTGGATTAAGGCGTCTTGTACATACCAGTTGCGTTGCTCCTGGGAGTATGGGTTCGAGTCACTTCTGGGGTGTGAGTTTTCAGTTGCATATTGTCCTGGGGACCATTCAGGCTTGTTCGCATTTGTGTTCCTCACGTGTGCCCCAAAGAATGAGGTGATTTGGTAAAATGCTATGCCCAAGATTACTATCCGAGAGCCGGCAGTGGGGTGGTTCAAATAGCCTCGGCTATCACCTCATTATGTCCGGTCGTGATGGTCAAGTGGATTAAGGCGTCTTGTACATACCAGTTGCGTTGCTCCTGGGAGTATGGGTTCGAGTCACTTCTGGGGTGTGAGTTTTCAGTTGCATATTGTCCTGGGGACCATTCAGGCTTGTTCGCATTTGTGTTCCTCACGTGTGCCCCAAAGAATGAGGTGATTTGGTAAAATGCTATGCCCAAGATTCCTATCCGAGTGCCGGCGGTGGGGTGGTTCAAATAGCCTCGGCTATCACCTCATTATGTCCGGTCGTGATGGTCAAGTGGATTAAGGCGTCCTGTACATACCAGTTGCGTTGCTCCTGGGAGTATGGGTTCGAGTCACTTCTGGGGTGTGAGTTTTCAGTTGCATATTGTCCTGGGGACCATTCAGGCTTGTTCGCATTTGTGTTCCTCACGTGTGCCCCAAAGAATGAGGTGATTTGGTAAAATGCTATGCCCAAGATTACTATCCGAGTTCCGGCGGTGGGGTGGTTCAAATAGCCTCGGCTATCACCTCATTATGTCCGGTCGTGATGGTCAAGTGGATTAAGGCGTCTTGTACATACCAGTTGCGTGGCTCCTGGGAGTATGGGTTCGAGTCACTTCTGGGGTGTGAGTTTTCAGTTGCATATTGTCCTGGGGACCATTCAGGCTTGTTTGCATTTGTGTTCCTCACGTTTGCCCCAAACAATGAGGTGATTTGGTAAAATGCTATGCCCAAGATTACTATCCGAATGCCTGTGGTGGTGTGGTTCAAATATCCTCGGCTATCACCTCATTATGTCTGGTCGTGATGGTCAAGTGGATTAAGGCGTCTTGTACATACCAGTTGCGTTGCTCCTGGGAGTATGGGTTCGAGTCACTTCTGGGGTGTGAGTTTTCAGTTGCATATTGTCCTGGGGACCATTTAGGCTTGTTCGCATTTGTGTTCCTCACGTGTGCGCCAAACAATGAGGTGATTTGGTAAAATGCTATGCCCAAGATTACTATCCGAGTTCCGGCGGTGGGGTGGTTCAAATAGCCTCGGCTATCACCTCATTATGTCCGGTCGTGATGGTCAAGTGGATTAAGGCGTCTTGTACATACCAGTTGCGTGGCTCCTGGGAGTATGGGTTCGAGTCACTTCTGGGGTGTGAGTTTTCAGTTGCATATTGTCCTGGGGACCATTCAGGCTTGTTTGCATTTGTGTTCCTCACGTTTGCCCCAAAGAATGAGGTGATTTGGTAAAATGCTATGCCCAAGATTACTATCCGAATGCCTGTGGTGGTGTGGTTCAAATATCCTCGGCTATCACCTCATTATGTCTGGTCGTGATGGTCAAGTGGATTAAGGCGTCTTGTACATACCAGTTGCGTTGCTCCTGGGAGTATGGGTTCGAGTCACTTCTGGGGTGTGAGTTTTCAGTTGCATATTGTCCTGGGGACCATTTAGGCTTGTTCGCATTTGTGTTCCTCACGTGTGCCCCAAACAATGAGGTGATTTGGTAAAATGCTATGCCCAAGATTACTATCCGAGTGCCGGCGGTGGGGTGGTTCAAATAGCCTCGGCTATCACCTCATTATGTCCGGTCGTGATGGTCAAGTGGATTAAGGCGTCTTGTACATACCAGTTGCGTGGTTCCTGGTAGTATGGGTTCGAGTCACTTCTGGGGTGTGAGTTTTCAGTTGCATATTGTCCTGGGGACCATTCAGGCTTGTTTGCATTTGTGTTCCTCACGTTTGCCCCAAAGAATGAGGTGATTTGGTAAAATGCTATGCCCAAGATTACTATCCGAGTGCCGGCGGTGGGGTGGTTCAAATAGCCTCGGCTATCACCTCATTATGTCTGGTCGTGATGGTCAAGTGGATTTAGGCGTCTTGTACATACCAGTTGCGTTGCTCCTGGGAGTATGGGTTCGAGTCACTTCTGGGGTGTGAGTTTTCAGTTGCATATTGTCCTGGGGACCATTCAGGCTTGTTCGCATTTGTGTTCCTCACGTGTGCCCCAAAGAATGAGGTGATTTGGTAAAATGCTATGCCCAAGATTACTATCCGAGTGCCGGCGGTGGGGTGGTTCAAATAGCCTCAGCTATCACCTCATTATGTCCGGTCGTGATGGTCAAGTGGATTAAGGCGTCTTGTACATACCAGTTGCGTTGCTCCTGGGAGTATGGGTTCGAGTCACTTCTGGGGTGTGAGTTTTCAGTTGCATATTGTCCTGGGGACCATTCTTGCTTGTTCACATTTGTGTTTCTCACGTGTGCCCCAAAGAATGAGGTGATTTGGTAAAATGCTATGCCCAAGATTACTATCCGAGTGCTGGCGGTGGGGTGGTTCAAATAGCCTCGGCTATCACCTCATTGTGTCCGATCGTGATGGTCAAGGGGATTAAGGCGTCTTGTACATACCAGTTGCATTGCTCCTGGGAGTATGGGTTCGAGACACTTCTGGGGTGTGAGTTTTCAGTTGCATATTGTCCTGGGGACCATTCAGGCTTGTTTGCATTTGTGTTCCTCACGTGTGCCCCAAAGAATGAGGTGATTTGGTAAAATGCTATGCCCAAGATTACGATCCGAGTGCCGGCGGTGGGGAGGTTCAAATAGCCTCAGCTATCACCTCATTATGACCGGTCGTGATGGTCAAGTGGATTAAGGCGTCTTGTACATACCAGTTGCGTTGCTCCTGGGAGTATGGGTTCGAGTCACTTCTGGGGTGTGAGTTTTCAGTTGCATATTGTCCTGGGGACCATTCAGGCTTGTTCGCATTTGTGTTCCTCACGTGTGCCCCAAAGAATGAGGTGATTTGGTAAAATGCTATGCTCAAGATTACTATCCGAGTGCCGGCGGTGGGGTGGTTCAAATAGCCTCAGCTATCACCTCATTATGTCCGGTCGTGATGGTCAAGTGGATTAAGGCGTCTTGTACATACCAGTTGCGTTGCTCCTGGGAGTATGGGTTCGAGTCACTTCTGGGGTGTGAGTTTTCAGTTGCATATTGTCCTGGGGACCATTCAGGCTTGTTCGCATTTGTGTTCCTCACGTGTGCCCCAAAGAATACGGTGATTTGGTAAAATGCTATGCCCAAGATTACTATCCGAGTGCCGGCGGTGAGGAGGTTCAAATAGCCTCGGCTATCACCTCATTATGTCCGGTCGTGATGGTCAAGTGGATTAAGGCGTTTTGTACATACCAGTTGCGTTGCTCCTGGGAGTATGGGTTCGAGTCACTTCTGGGGTGTGAGTTTTCAGTTGCATATTGTCCTGCGGACCATTCAGGCTTGTTCGCATTTGTGTTCCTCACGTGTGCCCCAAAGAATGAGGTGATTTGGTAAAATGCTATGCCCAAGATTACTATCCGAGTGCCGGCGGTGGGGTGGTTCAAATAGCCTCGGCTATCACCTCATTATGTCCGGTCGTGATGGTCAAATGGATTAAGGCGTCCTCTACATACCAGTTGCGTTGCTCCTGTGAGTATGGTTTCCAGTCACTTCTGGGGAGTGAGTTTTCAGTTGCTTATTGTCCTGGGGACCATTCAGGCTTGTTCGCATTTGTGTTCCTCACGTGTGCCCCAAAGAATGAGGTGATTTGGTAAAATGCTAGGCCCAAGATTACTATCCGAGTGCCGGCGGTGGGGTGGTTTAAATAGCCTCGGCTATCACCTCATTATGTCCGGTCGTGATGGTCAAGTGGATTAAGGCGTCTTGTACATACCAGTTGCGTTGCTCCTGGGAGTATGGGTTCGAGTCACTTCTGGGGTGTGAGTTTTCAGTTGCATATTGTCCTGGGGACCATTTAGGCTTGTTCGCATTTGTGTTCCTCACGTGTGCCCCAAACAATGAGGTGATTTGGTAAAATGCTATGCCCAAGATTACTATCCGAGTGCCGGCGGTGGGGTGGTTCAAATAGCCTCGGCTATCACCTCATTATGTCCGGTCGTGATGGTCAAGTGGATTAAGGCGTCTTGTACATACCAGTTGCGTGGCTCCTGGTAGTATGGGTTCGAGTCACTTCTGGGGTGTGAGTTTTCAGTTGCATATTGTCCTGGGGACCATTCAGGCTTGTTTGCATTTGTGTTCCTCACGTTTGCCCCAAAGAATGAGGTGATTTGGTAAAATGCTATGCCCAAGATTACTATCCGAGTGCCGGCGGTGGGGTGGTTCAAATAGCCTCGGCTATCACCTCATTATGTATGCTATGCCCAAGATTACTATCCGAGAGCCGGCAGTGGGGTGGTTCAAATAGCCTCGGCTATCACCTCATTATGTCCGGTCGTGATGGTCAAGTGGATTAAGGCGTCTTGTACATACCAGTTGCGTTGCTCCTGGGAGTATGGGTTCGAGTCACTTCTGGGGTGTGAGTTTTCAGTTGCATATTGTCCTGGGGACCATTTAGGCTTGTTCGCATTTGTGTTCCTCACGTGTGCCCCAAAGAATGAGGTGATTTGGTAAAATGCTATGCCCAAGATTACTATCCGAGTTCCGGCTGTGGGGTGGTTCAAATAGCCTCGGCTATCACCTCATTATGTCCGGTTGTGATGGTCAAGTGGATTAAGGCGTCTTGTACATACCAGTTGTGTTGCTCCTGGGAGTATTGGTTCGAGTCACTTCTGGGGTGTGAGTTTTCAGTTGCATATTGTCCTGGGGACCATTCAGGCTTGTTCGCATTTGTGTTCCTCACGTGTGCCCCAAAGAATGAGGTGATTTGGTAAAATGCTATGCCCAAGATTACTATCCGAGAGCCGGCGGTGGGGTGGTTCAAATAGCCTCGGCTATCACCTCATTATGTCCGGTCGTGATGGTCAAGTGGATTAAGGCGTCTTGTACATACCAGTTGCGTTGCTCCTGGGAGTATGGGTTCGAGTCACTTCTGTGGTGTGAGTTTTCAGTTGCATATTGTCCTGGGGACCATTTAGGCTTGTTCGCATTTGTGTTCCTCACGTGTGCCCCAAAGAATGAGGTGATTTGGTAAAATGCTATGCCCAAGATTACTATCCGAGTTCCGGCTGTGGGGTGGTTCAAATAGCCTCGGCTATCACCTCATTATGTCCGGTCGTGATGGTCAAGTGGATTAAGGCGTCTTGTACATACCAGTTGCGTTGCTCCTTGGAGTATGGGTTCGAGTCACTTCTGGGGTGTGAGTTTTCAGTTGCATATTGTCCTGGGGACCATTCTTGCTTGTTCACATTTGTGTTCCTCACCTGTGCCCCAAAGAATGAGGTGATTTGGTAAAATGCTATGCCCAAGATTACTATCCGAGTGCCGGCGGTGGGGTGGTTCAAATAGCCTCGGCTATCACCTCATTATGTCCGGTCGTGATGGTCAAGTGGATTAAGGCGTCTTGTACATACCAGTTGCGTTGCTCCTGGGAGTATGGGTTCGAGTCACTTCTGGGGTGTGAGTTTTCAGTTGCATATTGTCCTGGGGACCATTTAGGCTTGTTCGCATTTGTGTTCCTCACGTGTGCCCCAAACAATGAGGTGATTTGGTAAAATGCTATGCCCAAGATTACTATCCGAGTGCCGGCGGTGGGGTGGTTCAAATAGCCTCGGCTATCACCTCATTATGTCCGGTCGTGATGGTCAAGTGGATTAAGGCGTCTTGTACATACCAGTTGCGTGGCTCCTGGGAGTATGGGTTCGAGTCACTTCTGGGGTGTGAGTTTTCAGTTGCATATTGTCCTGGGTACCATTCAGGCTTGTTTGCATTTGTGTTCCTCACGTTTGCCCCAAAGAATGAGGTGATTTGGTAAAATGCTATGCCCAAGATTACTATCCGAGTGCCGGCGGTGGGGTGGTTCAAATAGCCTCGGCTATCACCTCATTATGTCTGGTCGTGATGGTCAAGTGGATTAAGGCGTCTTGTACATACCAGTTGCGTTGCTCCTGGGAGTATGGGTTCGAGTCACTTCTGGGGTGTGAGTTTTCAGTTGCATATTGTCCTGGGGACCATTCAGGCTTGTTCGCATTTGTGTTCCTCACGTGTGCCCCAAAGAATGAGGTGATTTGGTAAAATGCTATGCCCAAGATTACTATCCGAGAGCCGGCGGTGGGGTGGTTCAAATAGCCTCGGCTATCACCTCATTATGTCCGGTCGTGATGGTCAAGTGGATTAAGGCGTCTTGTACATACCAGTTGCGTTGCTCCTGGGAGTATGGGTTCGAGTCACTTCTGGGGTGTGAGTTTTCAGTTGCATATTGTCCTGGGGACCATTCAGGCTTGTTCGCATTTTTGTTGCTCACGTGTGCCCCAAAGAATGAGGTGATTTGGTAAAATGCTATGCCCAAGATTACTATCCGAGTGCCGGAGGTGAGGAGGTTCAAATAGCCTCGGCTATCACCTCATTATGTCCGGTCGTGATGGTCAAGTGGATTAAGGCGTCTTGTACATACCAGTGGCGTTGCTCCTGGGAGTATGGGTTCGAGTCACTTCTGGGGTGTGAGTTTTCAGTTGCATATTGTCCTGGGGACCATTCAGGCTTGTTCGCATTTGTGTTCCTCACGTGTGCCCCAAAGAATGAGGTGATTTGGTTAAATGCTATGCCCAAGATTACTATCCGAGTGCCGGCGGTGGGGTGGTTCAAATAGCCTCTGCTATCACCTCATTATGTCCGGTCGTGATGGTCAAGTGGATTAAGGCGTCTTGTACATACCAGTGGCGTTGCTCCTGGGAGTATGGGTTCGAGTCACTTCTGGGGTGTGAGTTTTCAGTTGCATATTGTCCTGGGGACCATTCAGGCTTGTTCGCATTTGTGTTCCTCACGTGTGCCCCAAAGAATGAGGTGATTTGGTAAAATGCTATGCCCAAGATTACTATCCGAGTGCCGGCGGTGGGGTGGTTCAAATAGCCTCGGCTATCACCTCATTATGTCCGGTCGTGATGGTCAAGTGGATTAAGGCGTCTTGTACATACCAGTTGCGTTGCTCCTGGGAGTATGGGTTCGAGTCACTTCTGGGGTGTGAGTTTTCAGTTGCATATTGTCCTGGGGACCATTTAGGCTTGTTCGCATTTGTGTTCCTCACGTGTGCCCCAAAGAATGAGGTGATTTGGTAAAATGCTATGCCCAAGATTACTATCCGAGTTCCGGCGGTGGGGTGGTTCAAATAGCCTCGGCTATCACCTCATTATGTCCGGTCGTGATGGTCAAGTGGATTAAGGCGTCTTGTACATACCAGTTGCGTTGCTCCTTGGAGTATGGGTTCGAGTCACTTCTGGGGTGTGAGTTTTCAGTTGCATATTGTCCTGGGGACCATTCAGGCTTGTTCGCATTTGTGTTCCTCACGTGTGCCCCAAAGAATGAGGTGATTTGGTAAAATGCTATGCCCAAGATTACTATCCGAGTGCCGGCGGTGGGGTGGTTCAAATAGCCTCGGCTATCACCTCATTATGTCCGATCGTGATGGTCAAGTGGATTAAGGCGTCTTGTACATACCAGTTGCGTTGCTCCTGGGAGTATGGGTTCGAGTCACTTCTGGGGTGTGAGTTTTCAGTTGCATATTGTCCTGGGGACCATTCAGGCTTGTTCGCATTTGTGTTCCTCACGTGTGCCCCAAAGAATGAGGTGATTTGGTAAAATGCTATGACCAAGATTACTATCCGAGTGCCGGCGGTGGGGTGGTTCAAATAGCCTCGGCTATCACCTCATTATGTCCGGTCGTGATGGTCAAGTGGATTAAGGCGTCTTGTAAATACCAGTTGCGTTGCACCTGGGAGTATGGGTTCGAGTCACTTCTGGGGTGTGAGTTTTCAGTTGCATATTGTCCTGGGGACCATTCAGGCTTGTTCGCATTTGTGTTCCTCACGTGTGCCCCAAAGAATGAGGTGATTTGGTAAAATGCTATGCCCAAGATTACTATCCGAGTGCCGGCGGTGGGGTGGTTCAAATAGCCTCGGCTATCACCTCATTATGTCCGGTCGTGATGGTCAAGTGGATTAAGGCGTCTTGTACATACCAGTTGCGTTGCTCCTGGGAGTATGGGTTCGAGTCACTTCTGGGGTGTGAGTTTTCAGTTGCATATTGTCCTGGGGGCCATTCAGGCTTGTTCGCATTTGTGTTCCTCACGTGTGCCCCAAAGAATGAGGTGATTTGGTAAAATGCTATGCCCAAGATTACTATCCGAGTGCCGGCGGTGGGGTGGTTCAAATAGCCTCGGCAATCACCTCATTATGTCCGGTCGTGATGGTCAAGTGGATTAAGGCGTCTTGTACATACCAGTTGCGTTGCTCCTGGGAGTATGGGTTCGAGTCACTTCTGGGGTGTGAGTTTTCAGTTGCATATTGTCCTGGGGACCATTCTTGCTTGTTCACATTTGTGTTCCTCACGTGTGCCCCAAAGAATGAGGTGATTTGGTAAAATGCTATGCCCAAGATTACTATCCGAGTGCTGGCGGTGGGGTGGTTCAAATAGCCTCGGCTATCACCTCATTATGTCCGGTCGTGATGGTCAAGTGGATTAAGGCGTCTTGTACATACCAGTTGCATTGCTCCTGGGAGTATGGGTTCGAGACACTTCTGGGGTGTAAGTTTTCAGTTGCATATTGTCCTGGGGACCATTCAGGCTTGTTTGCATTTGTGTTCCTCACGTGTGCCCCAAAGAATGAGGTGATTTGGTAAAATGCTATGCCCAAGATTACTATCCGAGTGCCGGCGGTGGGGTGGTTCAAATAGCCTCAGCTATCACCTCATTATGTCCGGTCGTGATGGTCAAGTGGATTAAGGCGTCTTGTACATACCAGTTGCGTTGCTCCTGGGAGTATGGGTTCGAGTCACTTCTGGGGTGTGAGTTTTCAGTTGCATATTGTCCTGGGGACCATTCAGGCTTGTTCGTATTTGTGTTCCTCACGTGTGCCCCAAAGAATGAGGTGATTTGGTAAAATGCTATGCCCAAGATTACTATCCGAGTGCCGGCGGTGGGGTGGTTCAAATAGCCTCGGCTATCACCTCATTATGTCCGGTCGTGATGGTCAAGTGGATTAAGGCGTCTTGTACATACCAGTTGCGTTGCTCCTGGGAGTATGGGTTCGAGTCACTTCTGGGGTGTGAGTTTTCAGTTGCATATTGTCCTGGGGACCATTCAGGCTTATTCGCATTTGTGTTCCTCACGTGTGCCCCAAAGAATAAGGTGATTTGGTAAAATGCTATGCCCAAGATTACTATCCGAGTGCCGGCAGTGAGGAGGTTCAAATAGCTTCGGCTATCACCTCATTATGTCCGGTCGTGATGGTCAAGTGGATTAAGGCGTCTTGTACATACCAGTTGCGCTGCTCCTGGGAGTATGGGTTCGAGTCACTTCTGGGGTGTGAGTTTTCAGTTGCATATTGTCCTGGGGACCATTCAGGCTTCTTCGCATTTGTGTTCCTCACGTGTGCCCCAAAGAATGAGGTGATTTGGTAAAATGCTATGCCCAAGATTACTATCCGAGTGCCGGCGGTGGGGTGGTTCAAATAGCCTCGGCTATCACCTCATTATGTCCGGTCGTGATGGTCAAGTGTATTAAGGCGTCTTGTACATACCAGTTGCGTTGCTCCTGGGAGTATGGGTTCGAGTCACTTCTGGGGTGTGAGTTTTCAGTTGCATATTTTCCTGGGGAGCATTCAGGCTTGTTCGCATTAGGTGTTCCTCACGTGTGCCCCAAAGAATGAGGTGATTTGGTAAAATGCTATGCCCAAGATTACTATCCGAGTGCCGGCGGTGGGGTGGTTCAAATAGCCTCGGCTATCACCTCATTATGTCCGGTCGTGATGGTCAAGTGGATTAAGGCGTCTTGTACATACCAGTTGCGTTGCTCCTGGGAGTATGGGTTCGAGTCACTTCTGGGGTGTGAGTTTTCAGTTGCATATTGTCCTGGGGACCATTCAGGCTTGTTCGCATTTGTGTTCCTCATGTGTGCCCCAAAGAATGAGATGATTTGGTAAAATGCTATGCCCAAGATTACTATCCGAGTGCCGGCGGTGGGGTGGTTCAAATAGCCTCGGCTATCACCTCATTATGTCCGGTCGTGATGGTCAAGTGGATTAAGGCGTCTTGTACATACCAGTTGCGTTGCTCCTGGGAGTATGGGTTCGAGTCACTTCTGGGGTGTGAGTTTTCAGTTGCATATTGTCCTGCGGACCATTCAGGCTTGTTCGCATTTGTGTTCCTCACGTGTGCCCCAAAGAATGAGGTGATTTGGTAAAATGCTATGCCCAAGATTACTATCCGAGTGCCGGCGATGGGGTGGTTCAAATAGCCTCGGCTATCACCTCATTATGTCCGGTCGTGATGGTCAAATGGATTAAGGCGTCCTTTACATACCAGTTGCGTTGCTCCTGTGAGTATGGTTTCCAGTCACTTCTGGGGAGTGAGTTTTCAGTTGCATATTGTCCTGGGGACCATTCAGGCTTGTTCGCATTTGTGTTCCTCACGTGTGCCCCAAAGAATGAGGTGATTTGGTAAAATGCTAGGCCCAAGATTACTATCTGAGTGCCGGCGGTGGGGTGGTTTAAATAGCCTCGGCTATCACCTCATTATGTCCGGTCGTGATGGTCAAGTGGATTAAGGCGTCTTGTACATACCAGTTGCGTTGCTCCTGGGAGTATGGGTTCGAGTCACTTCTGGGGTGTGAGTTTTCAGTTGCATATTGTCCTGGGGACCATTCAGGCTTGTTCGCATTTGTGTTCCTCACATGTGCCCAAAAGAATGAGGTGATTTGGTAAAATGCTATGCCCAAGATTACTATCCGAGTGCCGGCGGTGGGGTGGTTCAAATAGCCTCGGCTATCACCTCATTATGTCCGGTCGTGATGGTCAAGTGGATTAAGGCGTCTTGTACATACCAGTTGCGTTGCTCCTGGGAGTATGGGTTCGAGTCACTTCTGGGGTGTGAGTTTTCAGTTGCATATTGTCCTGGGTACCATTCAGGCTTGTTCGCATTTGTGTTCCTCACGTGTGCCCCAAAGAATGAGGTGATTTGGTAAAATGCTATGCCCAAGATTACTATCCGAGTGCCGGCGGTGGGGTGGTTCAAATAGCCTCGGCTATCACCTCATTATGTCCTGGTCGTGATGGTCAAGTGGATTAAGGCGTCTTGTACATACCAGTTGCGTTGCTCCTGGGAGTATGGGTTCGAGTCACTTCTGGGGTGTGAGTTTTCAGTTGCATATTGTCCTGGGGACCATTCAGGCTTGTTCGCATTTGTGTTCCTCACGTGTGCCCCAAAGAATGAGGTGATTTGGTAAAATGCTATGCCCAAGATTACTATCCGAGAGCCGGCGGTGGGGTGGTTCAAATAGCCTTGGCTATCACCTCATTATGTCCGGTCGTGATGGTCAAGTGGATTAAGGCGTCTTGTACATACCAGTTGCGTTGCTCCTGGGAGTATGGGTTCGAGTCACTTCTGGGGTGTGAGTTTTCAGTTGCATATTGTCCTGGGGACCATTCAGGCTTGTTCGCATTTTTGTTGCTCACGTGTGCCCCAAAGAATGAGGTGATTTGGTAAAATGCTATGCCCAAGATTACTATCCGAGTGCCGGAGGTGAGGAGGTTCAAATAGCCTCGGCTATCACCTTATTATGTCCGGTCGTGATGGTCAAGTGGATTAAGGCGTCTTGTACATACCAGTGGCGTTGCTCCTGGGAGTATGGGTTCGAGTCACTTCTGGGGTGTGAGTTTTCAGTTGCATATTGTCCTGGGGACCATTCAGGCTTGTTCGCATTTGTGTTCCTCACGTGTGCCCCAAAGAATGAGGTGATTTGGTTAAATGCTATGCCCAAGATTACTATCCGAGTGCCGGCGGTGGGGTGGTTCAAATAGCCTCTGCTATCACCTCATTATGTCCGGTCGTGATGGTCAAGTGGATTAAGGCGTCTTGTACATACCAGTGGCGTTGCTCCTGGGAGTATGGGTTCGAGTCACTTCTGGGGTGTGAGTTTTCAGTTGCATATTGTCCTGGGGACCATTCAGGCTTGTTCGCATTTGTGTTCCTCACGTGTGCCCCAAAGAATGAGGTGATTTGGTAAAATGCTATGCCCAAGATTACTATCCGAGTGCCGGCGGTGGGGTGGTTCAAATAGCCTCGGCTATCACCTCATTATGTCCGGTCGTGATGGTCAAGTGGATTAAGGCGTCTTGTACATACCAGTTGCGTTGCTCCTGGGAGTATGGGTTCGAGTCACTTCTGGGGTGTGAGTTTTCAGTTGCATATTGTCCTGGGGACCATTCAGGCTTGTTCGCATTTGTGTTCCTCACGTGTGCCCCAAAGAATGAGGTGATTTGGTAAAATGCTATGCCCAAGATTACTATCCGAGTGCCGGCGGTGGGGTGGTTCAAATAGCCTCGGCTATCACCTCATTATGTCCGGTCGTGATGGTCAAGTGGATTAAGGCGTCTTGTACATACCAGTTGCGTTGCTCCTGGGAGTATGGGTTCGAGTCACTTCTGGGGTGTGAGTTTTCAGTTGCATATTGTCCTGGGGACCATTCAGGCTTGTTCGCATTTGTGTTCCTCACGTGTGCCCCAAAGAATGAGGTGATTTGGTAAAATGCTATGCCCAAGATTACTATCCGAGTGCCGGCGGTGGGGTGGTTCAAATAGCCTCGGCTATCACCTCATTATGTCCGGTCGTGATGGTCAAGTGGATTAAGGCGTCTTGTACATACCAGTTGCGTTGCTCCTGGGAGTATGGGTTCGAGTCACTTCTGGGGTGTGAGTTTTCAGTTGCATATTGTCCTGGGGACCATTCAGGCTTGTTCGCATTTGTGTTCCTCACGTGTGCCCCAAAGAATGAGGTGATTTGGTAAAATGCTATGACCAAGATTACTATCCGAGTGCCGGCGGTGGGGTGGTTCAAATAGCCTCGGCTATCACCTCATTATGTCCGGTCGTGATGGTCAAGTGGATTAAGGCGTCTTGTACATACCAGTTGCGTTGCTCCTGGGAGTATGGGTTCGAGTCACTTCTGGGGTGTGAGTTTTCAGTTGCATATTGTCCTGGGGACCATTCAGGCTTGTTCGCATTTGTGTTCCTCACGTGTGCCCCAAAGAATGAGGTGATTTGGTTAAATGCTATGCCCAAGATTACTATCCGAGTGCCGGCGGTGGGGTGGTTCAAATAGCCTCGGCTATCACCTCATTATGTCCGGTCGTGATGGTCAAGTGGATTAAGGCGTCTTGTACATACCAGTTGCGTTGCTCCTGGGAGTATGGGTTCGAGTCACTTCTGGGGTGTGAGTTTTCAGTTGCATATTGTCCTGGGGACCATTCAGGCTTGTTCGCATTTGTGTTCCTCACGTGTGCCCCAAAGAATGAGGTGATTTGGTAAAATGCTATGCCCAAGATTACTATCCGAGTGCCGGCGGTGGGGTGGTTCAAATAGCCTCGGCTATCACCTCATTATGTCCGGTCGTGATGGTCAAGTGGATTAAGGCGTCTTGTACATACCAGTTGCGTTGCTCCTGGGAGTATGGGTTCGAGTCACTTCTGGGGTGTGAGTTTTCAGTTGCATATTGTCCTGGGGACCATTCAGGCTTGTTCGCATTTGTGTTCCTCACGTGTGCCCCAAAGAATGAGGTGATTTGGTAAAATGCTATGCCCAAGATTACTATCCGAGTGCCGGCGGTGGGGTGGTTCAAATAGCCTCGGCTATCACCTCATTATGTCCGGTCGTGATGGTCAAGTGGATTAAGGCGTCTTGTACATACCAGTTGCGTTGCTCCTTGGAGTATGGGTTCGAGTCACTTCTGGGGTGTGAGTTTTCAGTTGCATATTGTCCTGGGGACCATTCAGGCTTGTTCGCATTTGTGTTCCTCACGTGTGCCCCAAAGAATGAGGTGATTTGGTAAAATGCTATGCCCAAGATTACTATCCGAGTGCCGGCGGTGGGGTGGTTCAAATAGCCTCGGCTATCACCTCATTATGTCCGGTCGTGATGGTCAAGTGGATTAAGGCGTCTTGTACATACCAGTTGCGTTGCTCCTGGGAGTATGGGTTCGAGTCACTTCTGGGGTGTGAGTTTTCAGTTGCATATTGTCCTGGGGACCATTCAGGCTTGTTCGCATTTGTGTTCCTCACGTGTGCCCCAAAGAATGAGGTGATTTGGTAAAATGCTATGACCAAGATTACTATCCGAGTGCCGGCGGTGGGGTGGTTCAAATAGCCTCGGCTATCACCTCATTATGTCCGGTCGTGATGGTCAAGTGGATTAAGGCGTCTTGTAAATACCAGTTGCGTTGCACCTGGGAGTATGGGTTCGAGTCACTTCTGGGGTGTGAGTTTTCAGTTGCATATTGTCCTGGGGACCATTCAGGCTTGTTCGCATTTGTGTTCCTCACGTGTGCCCCAAAGAATGAGGTGATTTGGTAAAATGCTATGCCCAAGATTACTATCCGAGTGCCGGCGGTGGGGTGGTTCAAATAGCCTCGGCTATCACCTCATTATGTCCGGTCGTGATGGTCAAGTGGATTAAGGCGTCTTGTACATACCAGTTGCGTTGCTCCTGGGAGTATGGGTTCGAGTCACTTCTGGGGTGTGAGTTTTCAGTTGCATATTGTCCTGGGGGCCATTCAGGCTTGTTCGCATTTGTGTTCCTCACGTGTGCCCCAAAGAATGAGGTGATTTGGTAAAATGCTATGCCCAAGATTACTATCCGAGTGCCGGCGGTGGGGTGGTTCAAATAGCCTCGGCAATCACCTCATTATGTCCGGTCGTGATGGTCAAGTGGATTAAGGCGTCTTGTACATACCAGTTGCGTTGCTCCTGGGAGTATGGGTTCGAGTCACTTCTGGGGTGTGAGTTTTCAGTTGCATATTGTCCTGGGGACCATTCTTGCTTGTTCACATTTGTGTTCCTCACGTGTGCCCCAAAGAATGAGGTGATTTGGTAAAATGCTATGCCCAAGATTACTATCCGAGTGCTGGCGGTGGGGTGGTTCAAATAGCCTCGGCTATCACCTCATTATGTCCGGTCGTGATGGTCAAGTGGATTAAGGCGTCTTGTACATACCAGTTGCATTGCTCCTGGGAGTATGGGTTCGAGACACTTCTGGGGTGTAAGTTTTCAGTTGCATATTGTCCTGGGGACCATTCAGGCTTGTTTGCATTTGTGTTCCTCACGTGTGCCCCAAAGAATGAGGTGATTTGGTAAAATGCTATGCCCAAGATTACTATCCGAGTGCCGGCGGTGGGGTGGTTCAAATAGCCTCAGCTATCACCTCATTATGTCCGGTCGTGATGGTCAAGTGGATTAAGGCGTCTTGTACATACCAGTTGCGTTGCTCCTGGGAGTATGGGTTCGAGTCACTTCTGGGGTGTGAGTTTTCAGTTGCATATTGTCCTGGGGACCATTCAGGCTTGTTCGTATTTGTGTTCCTCACGTGTGCCCCAAAGAATGAGGTGATTTGGTAAAATGCTATGCCCAAGATTACTATCCGAGTGCCGGCGGTGGGGTGGTTCAAATAGCCTCGGCTATCACCTCATTATGTCCGGTCGTGATGGTCAAGTGGATTAAGGCGTCTTGTACATACCAGTTGCGTTGCTCCTGGGAGTATGGGTTCGAGTCACTTCTGGGGTGTGAGTTTTCAGTTGCATATTGTCCTGGGGACCATTCAGGCTTAGTTCGCATTTGTGTTCCTCACGTGTGCCCCAAAGAATAAGGTGATTTGGTAAAATGCTATGCCCAAGATTACTATCCGAGTGCCGGCAGGTGAGGAGGTTCAAATAGCTTCGGCTATCACCTCATTATGTCCGGTCGTGATGGTCAAGTGGATTAAGGCGTCTTGTACATACCAGTTGCGCTGCTCCTGGGAGTATGGGTTCGAGTCACTTCTGGGGTGTGAGTTTTCAGTTGCATATTGTCCTGGGGACCATTCAGGCTTCTTCGCATTTGTGTTCCTCACGTGTGCCCCAAAGAATGAGGTGATTTGGTAAAATGCTATGCCCAAGATTACTATCCGAGTGCCGGCGGTGGGGTGGTTCAAATAGCCTCGGCTATCACCTCATTATGTCCGGTCGTGATGGTCAAGTGTATTAAGGCGTCTTGTACATACCAGTTGCGTTGCTCCTGGGAGTATGGGTTCGAGTCACTTCTGGGGTGTGAGTTTTCAGTTGCATATTGTCCTGGGGAGCATTCAGGCTTGTTCGCATAGGTGTTCCTCACGTGTGCCCCAAAGAATGAGTTGATTTGGTAAAATGCTATGCCCAAGATTACTATCCGAGTGCCGGCGGTGGGGTGGTTCAAATAGCCTCGGCTATCACCTCATTATGTCCGGTCGTGATGGTCAAGTGGATTAAGGCGTCTTGTACATACCAGTTGCGTTGCTCCTGGGAGTATGGGTTCGAGTCACTTCTGGGGTGTGAGTTTTCAGTTGCATATTGTCCTGGGGACCATTCAGGCTTGTTCGCATTTGTGTTCCTCATGTGTGCCCCAAAGAATGAGATGATTTGGTAAAATGCTATGCCCAAGATTACTATCCGAGTGCCGGCGGTGGTGTGGTTCAAATAGCCTCGGCTATCACCTCATTATGTCCGGTCGTGATGGTCAAGTGGATTAAGGCGTTTTGTACATACCAGTTGCGTTGCTCCTGGGAGTATGGGTTCGAGTCACTTCTGGGGTGTGAGTTTTCAGTTGCATATTGTCCTGCGGACCATTCAGGCTTGTTCGCATTTGTGTTCCTCACGTGTGCCCCAAAGAATGAGGTGATTTGGTAAAATGCTATGCCCAAGATTACTATCCGAGTGCCGGCGATGGGGTGGATTCAAATAGCCTCGGCTATCACCTCATTATGTCCGGTCGTGATGGTCAAATGGATTAAGGCGTCCTTTACATACCAGTTGCGTTGCTCCTGTGAGTATGGTTTCCAGTCACTTCTGGGGAGTGAGTTTTCAGTTGCATATTGTCCTGGGGACCATTCAGGCTTGTTCGCATTTGTGTTCCTCACGTGTGCCCCAAAGAATGAGGTGATTTGGTAAAATGCTAGGCCCAAGATTACTATCTGAGTGCCGGCGGTGGGGTGGTTTAAATAGCCTCGGCTATCACCTCATTATGTCCGGTCGTGATGGTCAAGTGGATTAAGGCGTCTTGTACATACCAGTTGCGTTGCTCCTGGGAGTATGGGTTCGAGTCACTTCTGGGGTGTGAGTTTTCAGTTGCATATTGTCCTGGGGACCATTCAGGCTTGTTCGCATTTGTCTTCCTCACATGTGCCCAAAAGAATGAGGTGATTTGGTAAAATGCTATGCCCAAGATTACTATCCGAGTGCCGGCGGTGGGGTGGTTCAAATAGCCTCGGCTATCACCTCATTATGTCCGGTCGTGATGGTCAAGTGGATTAAGGCATCTTGTACATACCAGTTGCGTTGCTCCTGGGAGTATGGGTTCGAGTCACTTCTGTTGTGTGAGTTTTCAGTTATATATATATATATATATATATATATATATGCAAACAAGCCTGAATGGTCCCCAGGACTATATACAACTGAAAACTCACACCCCAGAAGTGACTCGAACCCATACTCCCACAACTGGTATGTACAGGGACGCCTTAATCCGCTTGACCATCACGACCGGACATAAGGAAGTGATAGCCG
>NC_091160.1:2921911-2956911 GCF_040958095.1 Procambarus clarkii
TAACCTAAACTAACTATTGTGTGATAATTATTAATTATTTATATTATTATTATAGTATTTATTATAATAATAATTATATATAATAATATTTTTATATTTATTATAATAATAATTGTTGTATTTCATAATTATCACTCTTCCTTCTAATTTTTCTTGAAGGAGGCCGGCCTCCGGTGAAAGAGGGTTGTGACGATCTCTGTCAGGAACCCGTAGGTGCGGGACCGGGACGTCCACCTCCCCGGGGTCGTGCGGCCCAGCTCTGCTTCAGGAGGCTGGGGTCGTTCATACCCTTGCTGGGGGTGGTTCTTCTCCGGCCCCGACCACGGCGGTCTCCGGGTTTGGAGTCCCTGTGCCTTTTTTTCACCAACTTCGAGGTCATCCCCGGAACTCACAGTTCCTGCGACGGCGCTGGAACCAATCGCATTGGCGTTTGCCTTTCCATTGGAGACTTTCAGCGCCGTGGAGAGGGGGACCTGCTGCCTGGGTAACAGCTTCTCCGTATTAGCCTACCCTGGCTTTATGCCCTCGTGAGGCCTCTCCAGACCAACAACCAGAGCGCAACACCATAGTCTTCTGAGACTGATGGATGCCTACTACTACTATATATTGTACCTAATAGCCAGAATGCACTACTTAGTCTACTATGCAAACCCTGGTTTGTCTAATAAGCAGAGGTTTTCCTAAAGATCTTATGAAATAATATAGCTTTCCATTATATTTTATATGATTAAACGTATTTTTAATTTGAAACTAACAGATATACGACCAAAATTACCTAACCTATCATAACCTAAATTAACATAACTAAGAAATATTTCACGTTCTTTATTAATATGATATAGTAATATTAAATTAAGAATATAATATATTATATTAAGAACTATATTATCTTAATATAATATAGTAATATTATATTAAGAACATAAGAAATGTTCTTATTAGGTTAACCAAACATAAGTCAGTAATTCGTGTACTAAATATTATATAATATTATTTGGAATAAACCAATTTGGAAAGAAATATTTGAAAATAACGAAAATCATTCTGCATTTTAGGCCAAGTAGTGCGGTGCGACATATATATATATATTTTCCAAGGAAGGGTGGAGAGAAGAAGTTCTATAGACTCAGACAGCCACCTTTCCCCGATATATTTGGAAAGGGCCATTGATGCCGACTCCTTTTTAATGGGAGTAGAGGAGATAGACCTCGAAGTTCCCACTCTGGGCACATAGCCAACATTACTCACCCTTCAACGCTGGATGAGGCTAGGTCCAACCGTCTGGCCCCCCGACCCTTGAGCAGAAAAAAACATTGTCTCTTAAATACATATATTTATGTAATTCAACATAATTGATTTGACTCAAAATGTGATATATCTCTTGTGCGACACCACAGGGTTGTTCAACAACGTGGCTACGTATCTTAAGAGCAGACGATTTTCAATGGAAAAATGGAGGCCATCCAGTACGAGCCCGATTGTCTGGTGGAGGTGGGCCTCAGGAAGCACACGGGCGCCCCACAGCCCATGGTACAGGTCCCTCAACGTCGCCATCCTCAATGTTATATGGAAGATTGTCTCTGGTGGATGATGATTCTGGTGGATGATGATTCTAGTGGATGATGTGTCTGGCGAGTGATGATTTTGGTGGGTGATGTGCCTGGTGGATGATGTGTCTGGTTGGTGATGAGTCTGGTGGATGATGTGTCTGGTGGATGATGATTTTTGGTGGGTGATGTGTCTGGTGGATGATGTGTGGTGAGTGATGTGTCTGGTGGGTGATGAGTCTGGTGGATGATGAGTCTGGTGGATGATGTGTCTGGTAGGTGATGATTCTGGTGGATGATGTGTCTGTTGAGTAATGATTCTGGAGGGTGATGATACTGGTGGATCATGTGTCTGGTGGGTGATGATTCTGGTGGATGATGTGTCTGGTGGGTGATGATTCTGGTGGATAATGTGTCTGGTGGGTGATGATACTGGTGGGTGATGATTCTGGTGGATCATGTGTCTGATGGGTGATGATTCTGGTGGATAATGTGTCTGGTGGGTGATGATTCTGGTGTCTGATGGGTGATGATTCTGGTGGATGATGTGTCTGGTGGATCATGTGTCTTGTGGGTGATGATTCTGGTGAATGATGTGTCTGATGGGTGATGATTTTGGTGGATAATGTGTCTGGTGGGTGATGATACTGGTGGATCATGTGTCTGGTGGGTGATGATTCTGGTGGATCATGTGTCTGGAGGATGATGTGTCTGATGGGTGATGATTCTGGTGGATGATGTGTCTGGTGGGTGATGTGTCTGGTGGGTGATGATACTGGTGGATCATGTGTCTGGTGGGTGATGATTCTGGTGGATCATGTGTCTGGTGGGTGATGATTCTGGTGGATGATGTGTCTGGTGGGTGATGTGTCTGGTGGGTGATGATACTGGTGGATCATGTGTGATTCTGGTGGGTGATGATTCTGGTGGATGATGTGTCTGGTGGGTGATGATTCTGGTGGATAATGTGTCTGGTGAATGATGACTCTGGTGGATGATGTGTCTGGTGGGTGATGATTCTGGTGGATGATGTGTCTGATGGATGATGATTCTGGCGGATGATGTGTCTGGTGGGTGATGTGTCTGGTGGGTGATGATACTGGTGGATCATGTGTCTGGTGGGTGATGATTCTGGTGGGTGATGATTCTGGTGGATGATGTGTCTGATGGGTGATGATTCTGGTGGATGATGTGTCTGGTGGGTGATGTGTCTGGTAGGTGATGATACTGGTGGATCATGTGTCTGGTGGGTGATGATTCTGGTGGGTGATGATTCTGGTGGATGATGTGTCTGGTGGGTGATGATTCTGGTGGATAATGTGTCTGGTGAATGATGACTCTGGTGGATGATGTGTCTGGTGGGTGATGATTCTGGTGGATGATGTGTCTGATGGGTGATGATTCTGGCGGATGATGTGTCTGGTGGGTGATGTGTCTGGTGGGTGATGATACTGGTGGATCATGTGTCTGGTAGGTGATGATTCTGGTGGGTGATGATTCTGGTGGATGATGTGTCTGATGGGTGATGATTCTGGTGGATGATGTGTCTGGTGGGTGATGTGTCTGGTAGGTGATGATACTGGTGGATCATGTGTCTGGTGGGTGATGATTCTGGTGGGTGATGATTCTGGTGGATGATGTGTCTGATGGGTGATGATTCTGGTGGATGATGTGTCTGGTGGATGATGTCTGGCAGGTGATGTGTCTGGTGGGTGATGTCGCCGTTGGGGAAATGTCTTCACTTCATAATTCCTTTTTGTTTTCCTTACTCCTTTCAAACATGTTAAAATCATTTCTTATGTCATCTTACATCCAGTTAGGTAGTAATCCACCGCAAGTCTATAATCTTATGGGCCATCAAATCATCAAGACTAGACAACAGGAAGTAATTATCCGAGAATAGGAAACTTATTGATAGTTAAACACTTGAATACAACCCATTAAGAACAATGCAAATGTAAAAAAATGCACAATTAAAGTGCATTCGCGATGGCAGTTCTTGGAAGACTGTCGGGCGAAGGTATGTGGCTAGGCACATACTTCAAGTCCCTCCATACTTCATACTTCATTCCAGTCCCTACTTTAAGTCGTAAAATATGCTCGCCATCTTTCTCTGTCAACACCCTTCACCTTAACGTAATTCTTGTTAAACCTTTAGTTTATCAGGTTTCTTACTAAGTTCACCGAATAAAAAAATATATATATTATACTTCATGTAATTAGTGCAGAAAAATAATATAAATTAATTAAGTCAATTTACCGAATCAATACAAGCAAGCTTTAATGTCGAAGAACCAACAGAGAATCTCAGAGTTTTGAGGTTTCATAAGTAATGACAAACACACATACTCTCATAAGTAATGACAAACATACACCCACTTTCATAAGTAATGACAACATACACATACTTTCATAAGTAATGACAACATACAAATACTTTCATAAGTAATGACAAATAAAAGATAATCTTAATGCTTTGTGGTTTCGTCAAAAGCCTCATTGGTGTAACAATGAGGGTCTTGACCACGTTAATCTCTGGGTTCAACGAGGACTCGCAGATCATGGTCTCCCAGTCGGACTGTGAAGCCAGCTTCAGAGACACTATTGTTGGAGTTCAAGTAGTTAGCTTCGTGGTTGTTGAGGGACACGACGGGCGAGAGGTGGGATGGGACTGGTTCTGCATGACTCCAGTATACAAGGCGTCCAGGGACTGGAGCTGGGTCCTGGGAATTAGTCAAACCAAATTCTTCTGGGGCAGACATGTTGGGTGGAAGATCTGGAAAGTAATGGATTAGATGAATAGTGGAAAATGTTGATAACAAAACTGTATGAATTTCTATGATGCATTTCATTAATATCAAATAAATAAACATCACACACAAAACTTTAAAAGCAACTTAGTTGACAACTTACTTGAATTCCTCTTGTTCTCCTGAGTGTTTACGGATCCATCGTACTGGCTCTCCAGCCAAGCGTCAGCTGGGTAGGCTGGCTCCCCGTGCTTCAAGATGTCCATTCCTGGCGTATAGATATTGTTAGAGATATAGAACATATACAATGTATAATGAATGCGTTCATAACACTAAAAATATAACAATTATCAATTATATAATACAAAAGTGAAAACTTTATGTATTATCTTCACTTGCCTGCAATTTCCATTTCTGGAGGCACCCTCAAGAGGCCGAGCAGCCTGAGGGAACCAAACATAACTAAACAGAGACCACCAGACCAGGCCACTATGGCCAGCGCCCCCACTATATTCCAGTCGAGGACCTCCGCGCTGCCCCCGTACACAATGCCACCATCCTGGAAGAGGGCCACAGCAACCAGCCCCCACAACCCACCTCCCATGTGTACAGCCACAGCATCAAGTGGGTCGTCAACTGTGGAAGAAATATTTATTAACTTTACATCCACAACCTCAACAGTCCCAATATGCACGTACGCTTCCCAATAATATAAAATTTTATAAATATTATTATTTAAGTATATGCCATCTACAGAACATAACGTTAAAGTTAAAATATTTCAAACTCAAGTTAGATAAAACTGGCTACTTGTTGCCTTCTTGAGACAAAGTTAAGAAAACTGAGCGGTGAGAGAAGCAGTGACGTACCCTTCAACTTGGGCAGAAGGGTGTGGATGGCGAGGAACACTGATCCACCCACTGTACCAATGACACTGGCACTCCACGGCCGCACAACGTTGCACCCGGCACTGATTGACACCTGTCATGGAAACATGTCCTTAAGCATTGGATAAACAAACTCAGACATATTGCAAGTAACACCATTTTGATAAGAAATTTGTTATGTTATCATTATACTAAGTTAAGTTTAAATCAAACGTCTGTCAATTAAAATTTACAGCGAGCAGAGTCCATCATACTAGCACTAATAAACTCCCGGCCACACAGCGCAGAGCGGTACATACCATGCCAGCGAGAGAACCATTAAGAGCCATTAGGAAGGACCAGGTGGACTCCCTCCCACACAGCACAGAACGGTACACCAAGAGCACAGCGATGCCTCCTGAAGACGCCGAGATCACAGTGTTAAAGACAGCCTTGGCAATGGCTACAGCATCACCCTCGTGGCTGATGGACGCTTGGGATCCTCCGTTGAAGGCCAGGAACCCGAAGAGCAGGATGAAGCCTCTCAAAGCTGCCAGCTGGAAGTTCAAACACAACTTTACACCTCCACCTTGACGTGTAATATTTGTATTAAACATGATAATCCACAAATATTTATATCTTGCTTCATGACTTCAGATAACAATATATTACCACTGTTCTATGAACATACCGGCACAGAGTGTCCACGTATCTCCTTGCCCTTGGGTCCGAAGCGACCAATTCTGGGCCCAAGAATTAAAGCCCCAACAAGAGCTGCCACGCCCCCTGTGAGGTGGACGACGCCAGAGCCACCGAAGTCCTGGTAGTGTTGAGTCTTGAGCCAGCCAACGTCTGACCAGGTCCAGTGTGACACCACCGGGTACACCACAGCTGTACAAACACAAATATTATCATAACTGAGCTGTTACAACACACAAACATGATTAAAACACGGCAAACTACAGCTGTACCAACACTGCTGTATTTTATAATGTATCTATTAATTCAGTGGGAAATGTATTATTGTTTGCATTGCCTTTTAAATTTATTGAGAAAGACATAAAGTTTAATTATAATGATCAGTGTTAGGCTATTATTGTCTAACAAATTGTCTTTCTCTCAAGATTGCCCTGTTAAGGTTCCTCTCAAATATTATCTAAATTATATAAATAAAGCCAGTGAGTAAAGATATTTATTCATTGACCACAAAATAGTGTAAAGTATCCTGCTAAATTTGAAACAAACTTTACAGAGAGAAAGAGGCTTCACACCCACCTGACAGCACGGTCGTGTAGATGAGATAAGCATTGAAGGCACACCGCTCAGCCATCGACCCCGAGATGATGGTGGAGGCTGTGGTGGCGATGACGAACTGGAAGAACCAGAAGGCCAGGTGCTCGTCCGACAGCCCGTACGACGCCCAGTACTCTGTACCAGAGAAGCTGTTCCCGCCTCCAAACGCCAGCGGGAACCCCACCAGCCAGTACGCTATGCCACCAATGACTGGGGAGAGTAACAGGGCAGATGGTTAGTACAGGGACGATTGTGGAATTCATATCATTATCACTACGTGAGGCTTGGTGGGAGGAAGTCGGTTAATTAAATACAGAGAACAATTTAGTATATAACACCAGCAGATGGAAAAGCAAAAGCAGGAAATTACAGGAATACAAGAGTCGGCAAAGTTATATACATTGAGAGCTTACTTTAGCTATGAGATAGGAATAAAAAAATCATGTGCCTGGTTCACCAGACATAAGCCAGATACGATAACAAATAACGAAGGTGTTTGATAACTTACAGACATCGAGCATGTTCTTGAGAAGGATGTTGGTGGTGTTCTTGGACCTTACGGAGCCTGCCTCAAGGAATGCGAACCCGGTCTGCAAGACTGAAATATAAACAAATGTTAGTCAAAAGTACAAATTGCATTCCAAATACATTATTCTAAGCATAATAAAACAAAATCTAACACACAGATTATTGTACGTCTATATACAACTATATAAAATACAACTATTTTATTAATATACAAAATGTGAAATAGGTGCCATATATATGTTTAAATACTTGAAAAAAGAGAGAAAACACAGATTTTGGTACTTACTGAATATGAGGATGCCGAACACAATGAGGAAGAGGGTGTCCAGGTCCTTCTGCAGAATGTCCAGTTCCCGGGACATTGGCGTCGGGTTCTCGCCAGACATTAGTAAACTTACATTGTGTCCGGCATCCATATTTGTTGCTGCCAGCGAGACTTCCAGATCTCTCAAATTGTAGCTTAAAAATTATTAGCAAAATAAATTTCCAGACAAAATTAACACGTCGTAAATTCCTGTGGATGTAATATGGAGCAAGCCAAGCAGCTCCGAGGGTCTCGCCTTCCTGCTGCCAGGGCCTGCAACCTAATATCTAATTTCAGCTGATGATGAAGATTAAGATGATGAAGATTAAGCCACCCAAAAGGTGGCACGGGCATGAATAGCCCGTAAGTGGTGGCCATTTTAAGCCATTACCAGTATCAAGAGCTGATACTGGAGATCTGTGGAGGTGCGAATGCACCCTGCATGATGGGAGATGTCTCCCTTGTGAATGTGTTAAGATGAAGATGAAGCCACCCAATAGGTGGCATGGGCATGAATTGGTAAGTGGTGGCCCTTTTGAGCCATCACCAGTATCAATAGATGATACTGGAGATCTGTGGAGGTGCGACTGCACCCAGCGTGACGGGAGATGTCTCCCGTGTTTTAAACAGATGAAGAAGATGAAGATGAAGCCACCCAAAAGATGGCACGGGCATGAATAGCTCGTAAGTGGTGGCCCTTTCGAGCCATCACCAGTATCAAGAGCTGATACTGGAGATCTGTGGAGGTGCAAGTTCACTCAGCGTGACGGGAGGTGTCTCCCATGAATGTGTCCAAGATGACGATTAAACCATCGAAAAGGTGGCACGGGCATGAATAGCCCGTAAGTGGTGGCCCTTTTGAGCCATTACCAGTATCAAGAGCTGATACTGGAGATCTGTGGAGGTGCAACTGCACCCTGCGTAACGGGAGATGTCTCCCGGACCAAGTGGTGACCAAATGGTCTAATTTCAGCTGATTGATTGATGAAGATTAAGCCAACCAAAAGGTGGCACGGGCATGAATAGCCCGTAAGTGGTGGCCCTTTTAAGCCATTACCAGTATCAAGAGCTGATACTGGAGATCTGTGGAGGTGCGAATGCACCCTGCATGACGGGAGATGTCTCCCTTGTGAATGTGTTAAGATGAAGATGAAGCCACCCAAAAGGTGGCACAGGCATGAATAGCTCGTAAGTGGTGACCCTTTTGAGCCATCACCAGTATCAATAGATGATACTGGAGATCTAATTTCAGCGACCCTCTGGAGTATATATAGGTGAGCAACCAAGTTGCCGATTGGTACTTTTTGCAGATACGTCACTCCTCCGGGTAATTTGGGATATCGATATTTATGGCAGGTGGCTGCAAGTAATGAATCCCCCAATGGTGAACATTCCAGTTGTAAAGTATGTGAACAAGAGTTGGGACATACTCTCCAACACTAATTTGTGATTGCCCTGTTATCAGTGATTTCAGACCAAATGGTATGAGGTACTCTGATATTTGTAATTATTTCATATACTAAGAAGTGTATGAAGTTGAAGATATTCTTGTGCTGTACCCAGATTTTGCTAGTGGAGGCTAATAGATACCTTACTTTTCATGCTCTCTCCTGATTCCATGTATGACTAGCTGTCCTGTGAGGTGGGGATGTTGGATGAGAGTGTAGCTGGTTTTTTATCTACACTGTGTGGTAGATCAAAAGGGGCTTCTACAGAATAGGGTAGAAGCACATTGTTGTGTATACCTAAGCTTGTTAAAAAGACATTATTTGAGAGGAATTTGATAGAAACTGGTAAAAATAAATATAATATAATATTTCCATGATCAGTGCTTAGCTCTTATAAAAATCATAACGTTAATATTTAGTCAAAGTTAATTTATTTTAGTACTGAGGTAGGTATTTTCTCCCCTGATTCCGTGTATGATTAACCATCCTGTGAGATGGGAATATTAGATGAACTTATAGCTAGTTTTTAATCTACAATGTATAATCTTTCATATATAATAGGGTAACAGCACATTGCTGTGTATACCTAAGCTTGTTATTAAGAAAAGGGTAATTTAGCAAGATGTTTAACAAAAAAGTTTGTTTCCCGACCCGCCGAGGAATAGTTCGACGCTTGATCCATGTTCCATATTTTAATATCCTAAATATTTAGATACTTTGCATATTTTCTATAATTTTCTCGTTCATATCTAAACAATTAAACTTCCGACATCTATCTTCCTACTTATGACCTTTATTAAGGAATTAGTCACAAGGAGATGGTTTATTGACAATTATTTTAAATCCTACTGAAGTCATAGCTATGATACAAGAGTCGCGCTCAGTGATAGTCAACCTCGTAAATCTGTTGATGTGAAATACTGAGGGTGTGCAAAATACACCTTCATAGTATAATAAGTATATATTAGGTATTTTTCGAATTATCTTCTTATCATGCTAGTTTTGTGTTGCATATGTTCTGTCAATACGCATCTCTTCACCCTAATTCGAAGCTAGAAGATATTTCTGTGGTTGTACACCTGCTCACTGCAGCCGCAACTGTAATAAATGTTATAGGAAAGTGAAGGAAAGACCTAATACATATGTAAGCGTTATAATACTAAATTTTCGGATGAAAGAATTCATCATAGAATTCATCCGAATGTACCTTCCTTCATGAAGGTGGTAAACTGTGGACCACTGTGTCGCACAGTCCACCAGACTGTGCGACACAGTGGTTGCCAGGATCAGGTTGAGTTACCATTACCTGTGGCAGGTGGCTGCAGGTGACAGATCTCCCAATCCTGAGCACTCCAGGTGCAAACTCAATGAGCAGGAACTGCGGCATGATCTCCCACATTACATCACCGAATGCCCAGTTATTAGACCTTTCAGACCAGTTGGCATGAAGTACCTGGAGCTTTGCAATTATTATATTCACTCTCGTGTTCTTGAAGATATCCTCACAGTGTACCCAAAATTTGCCAGTTCAGGCTACTAAACATATGGCCCTGTATGACTAACCATCCTGCGAGATGGGGACCTTTAGTATCACTGCTGCCTTATTCACTCTTGTGTTGATGATGATATCCTCATAACGAACCCAGAGTCCTCCAGTGCAGACTATTTATCACATGCTTCTGTACGACTATCCATCCTGTGTGATGTGGATTTTTTGCATCACGTAGCTAGCTTTTGGTCATACTGTACTCCCCTTTCATATAGTCTAGGGTAGCTGCACAAATGCATATGTACCTAATATATTAATACTGACTGACATAGGCAGAACATTGTTTACATTACCTTCATAAAGAAAATAGGCTAAATCCGAAATTTTGGTATTGAAGCACTTACACATGTATTGGGTCTTTCTTTCACCTAAATTCAACCACTAAGGCATTGTACTAAGTTTCTCCAAATTTTATATTACTATTAAATTAAACTTCTAAATCTAAATCTAGATAATACAGTATATGTTTATAATGATCACGTCTTATGTTATCACCATACTCTCTCTTATTTAAACAATGTTCAGAAATGTTGTGTAAACTAACTCAAGTATAAACATATAGCAATTTACGAATAAATTTGTTGACTCCATTAAAAACATGTTTAACCTGAAACAGAATATCGTGTGCAATTATGACTGGAGTTGTACTGAAGGAGTTTCACTGGAACTCTCTGTTTCAATATTATATTTAACAGGGCTTGTCTTAGGACTCCTCCTTGAGGTATGGTGAGTTTACACAGCTTAGCATGAGGAAAAATAAAGGAAACTGTAGAAGGCATATTAGGCTATACGGGGGTACCTCTTATTTATATACATCCAAACTCATTCATTTTTTAAACAATCTACATTGATTTCCTGCACTATATTCTAATCATCAGTAAACTGGTAAATGTTGCTATTCAATTTAGTGTCTAAGTCATTTATTCAAGTTCAAGTAAGTTTATTGAGAAAACGAAAATCTCAAAAAGGATAGAGTAGCTTAGGCTATTTCTACCCTAGTCTACATAAGGTCCCTCAAGGGCTCACAAACCCATACAGTACACAATTATTAATCATATTCTATATTTCCAATGGTAATCACAAGGCATACTGTGAGATCTCTTATTGATTATGCTGCCCATGTCTTGATATCTGTACTGTTTTGCAGACTAAACAAGTTGGAGAAGGTTCAAAATGAAATCATGCGAATAATCCCAAGAAGATTCTCGTGGCCCAAGAACTACTATTACTGAGATAATAATGATATAATTGAACTTACAGAGTACTGAGGATAGAATTTCAGAGATAAATGAAACTTCGTAAATCATTCATATCTATAGTAAACAACAGAGGTCCCAGGACAGAGCCTTTAATTGACAATAATACTTCATCCCATGCCATAGCTGTGCTTAAGACTTTCCCAGTGTTGACTGCTGCTAATGTCCAAGTCCACCTGGGATGTTTCCACGGGAGACATCTCCCGTCACGCAGGGTGCAGTCGCGCCTCCACATTTCACCAGTATCAGCTCTTGATACTGGTAATGGCTCAAAAGGGCAACCACTTACGGGCTATTCATGCCCGTGCCACCTCTTGGGTGACTTAATCTTTATCAATCAATTGGGATGTTTCCGAGACTACACAGATTCTCGCCTCGGGCCGGACTAAAGAAGTACACCATTTCACAGCCTAGTTAAGATCAGTTTACATTATGACAACTTTACGGGCTATTAACGCCCGTGACACCTTTCGGGTGACTTAATCTATATCAATCAGTCAATAAATTATGACATAACTCGCTAGTGATTGCCGGAACGCTTCATTAAGTGACAGTTTAACATTTGAAATCATTCACGTTGACAGAAGTATTTGACACAGGTGATATAACTGACAGACTTAAACAGGACAAAGACGCTGTTACTAGCACACCTTCTAATATCGGTCCCTCAAAGCCTGGGGCTCATAAATAAACTTACACAGTATATTCATCCTACATATTATAGTTATTCAATGAAAATAAGTTTAACACGTTGTTAAATAAGTTAAATACTGATCAAATTGAGCTTTGTCTTAAGAATTATATTACACTGAAAACAATTGTTTCCGTGCCCCCCTCTTCGCTAATATATCAACAGCCTCACTTAACAGCATCCCTGCTTGTTTTTTTTATTATTATTATTTTCTACCACAGACGTGGCCACACATTTACAATGCTAACCAGCATATATACATTTTCTTCTGTCCTCCATGGACAGGGTGAGAGATTTGTCAAACATACAGTTCAGAGATTTATTGAACCACAGAAGGTGATCGTAGTGCTTTTAAAATGTTAGGCTAAGCTACATACGTAAATACATAGATACATAGATTTATGAATGCATTAATGTGAATTTATAATGGTGAAATGTAATTCTGATCAGCTTCCACATATACTTTATACACACACATACACATACACATACATACATACATACACACACATACATACACATATATTTGTCTCTTTTACTCTGACAGGGGTGAGATAGCTGACAGAGAAACTAGTGTGCAATTAAGAACTTAACCACTGAAGGTGATTAAGATGCTTCTACAAGCTCAGGTCCCTGCTTGTGAAGGAACCTACATAAATCTTAGTTACCAACTATTTTTTTTTACTCTTTCCTGCTGTTATCTCAACACTCGTCCACAATATGCTGATATACTGGTCTTCTACTATGTAATGACACCAACGCTCCTCTATCATTAAAAACACAGGCATTACTATTATTTACTACTTTTCTTTATGCTCGCTAATACAGCTTGAAGTTCAACCTGCGATGAAGATACATTGTCACTTTAAGCTGTGTCCAATAACAGTATCTACGGTGCTGATGTCACTAATCTATGCGGGCGATGAGTCACAATAACGTGGCTGAAGTATGTTGACCAGGCCACACACTAGAAGGTAAAGGGACGACGACGTTTCGGTCCGTCCTGGGCCATTCTCAAGTCACTTTTCTACTCTCTAATGATGTCCAATAACAATATATACGGTGACGATGCCAGTGTTCTACTCTCTAATGATGTCCAATAACAGTATCTACAGTGCCGATGTCAGTGAATTCCCTAATCAAGACATTCCGTCCTTAGCTATATATTGAGTAATCACAAAAAACAGTTAGTGTTTAATTAATGTAATTTTCTAGTTATACAATCATATATTGCCCTCAATTGCACTAATCAAGGCAAGTCTGTATCTTTTTATTTTGTAGGGGGAACACTCTCCACCATTACATTCCTCCCATGGTGGTAGTTATTGTTTTAGATTCAGCTACTGGGAACACTTAGGAGGGTAGAAATAGCTAAGCTACTCCATCCCTTTGAGATGTATTCTCTTGTCTCAATAAACATACTTCAACTTGAACTCGGAACAAAATATCCATGTAGCACGGGCTATAGTGAGCCCGTAATTGAGTTTGGTTATTCACGATAACTTTGTTATTGTGATATTTGGGTCAGAGTTTTAAATGAAGGTAGAGTTTCCTTCTTTTCGCAATAGTCTTTAGTTTTAATAACATTATCTTGGTGGCGGATATAGATGCACAATGTTCACTAGTGCGTCCAATTCTTCAACTGCTTTGTTAACCATTGTTGTGGATTTTGTATTTATTTTATTTATTTGATTTATATACAAGAGTTCTTACATTCTTGTACAGTCACTAGCACGCATAGCGTTTTAGGCAGAACCTTAATTAATCCTAATTTTTCCCAGGAATACGACCCGCCAAATCATTTAACAACCAGGTACCTATTCACTGATGGTAAACAGAGGCTACAGTTAAGGATTGGCGCCAAATAAATCCTTCCCGGCCAGGATATGAACCTAGGCCAAAGTGCTCGCGAAACGCCATGCGAGTGTGCTACCACTTCGCCACGGGGCCCATAGATTTAATGCAGCTGCTCCAGGTGGTTGAATGTTGAGTTTGATGTGCAGGGCTTCAGTTGCTTCACATAATAGTAAGTGATGCAAAAGTGGCATTTCTGCACCTGTTCCACATATATGACACCCTTTAACTATTGGGTTTATTACCTCCCAGCAGCACTTGTAGCCAAGTCTTAGTTTGTGTATGGCTACTGCAATGTCCCTGTATAGCTTTTATCCAGGGTTTAAAGAGGATTGATTGATTGATGAAGATTAAGCCACCCAAAAGGTGGCACTCGCATGAATAGCCCGTAAGTGGTGGCCCTTTTGAGCCATTACCAGTATCAAGATCTGATACTAGAGATCTGTGGAGGTGCAAGTGCACCCTGCGTGACGGGAGATGTCTCCCGTGTTGAAAGAGGATTGCCCACTGGCTTTGTACCACATCGCGGTGGGTCTGCCTTCCGTTATATCTTGAGGTTATCTTGAGATGATTTCGGGGCTTTAGTGTCCCCGCGGCCCGGTCCTCAACCAGGCCTCCACCCCCAGGAAGCAGCCCGTGACAGCTGACTAACTCCCAGGTACCTATTTACTGCTAGGTAACAGGGGCATTCAGGGGGAAAGAAACTTTGCCCATTTGTTTCTGCCTCGTGCGGGAATCGAACCCGCGCCACAGAATTACGTGTCCTGCGCGCTATCCACCAGGCTACGAGGCCCCTGTTACTTTGGCTCTGTGGCGACTTTTGACAGTCAGGAATATTTTCTTCTTGATTTGCTCCTTAATCTGTGAGAAACTTGACGGTATTTTTACCTGTACCCATGGTGGTGTTAATTGTTTCTCATATAACAAAATACACTCATTAGCGTCCCCTGCACTCGTTAGCCTAATTGGAGAATAAATATTTACCTCAGAAATTATCCCTAATAATCTGTAAGTGTAGTTCCTTCCTCATTACCTCAATCAGAATTTCTCTGCAATCCTAAGATTAGTTTCAGGGCTTCGTTTTGCAACTTTTCTAACTAAATCAACAGCTCTGTTCCATTCGGGTTTGAAACTGGTTCTTGGGTTATGGAACAAATTATCAGGTAACCTAGTAGTCGTTGGATCACTAGATTGTTTCAAGAGTAGGTTAGACACAGATATGAGTGAGTTTGGGTGGGTATAAATAGGAGGATGGGGGAATAGGGGCTCGACCCCGAGTCCTTTGCCCATACCTGTACAAGGACCTGACATCTTCGTTCAGGTCGGTGTTCTATCCCCGACCGTCCAAGTAGTTCGGAAATGTATATGTTTATCTCTCAGAATGTTCGGTAATATGTTTACTGCTTGTGATGTGTGTCTATGTATGTATTAACACGATGTACTGAACGGGGTGAGAATAGCTTGAGCTACCTCATACCTTTATGTGTATTTTACCTCAATAAACTTATTTCAATTTCAATTTCCAAGTAGTTGGGCACCATTCCTTCCCTCCGTCCTATCCTAAATCTTAATCCCTTCCAAAGGTTATATTGTCCTAATGGCTTAGCGCTTTCTCCTGATAATTACTTTACCTCTCCTTATCCCCAAGTGTGACCTGAGAACGTAGACTACTCTGCTGTTTCACAAGGGATCAGGGTATATTATTTGTTTGTCGAGTTTCAATATATTCCTTTATATACATGCGTTAACCAGCGAATGTTGTTACATATTTATGGTTAAAACTGTTCAATCTTTCAATAACCAATTTGCTCGATGACTCTCCAATCATTGTGTGACCGTTCCACCTGTCCAACCTTGTTACTGTTTAACGTACTTCTTAACGTAATTCTTATGGTGTTTACGGGTTATTCATGCCCGTGCCACCTCTTGGGTGCCTTAATCTTTATCAATCAATATCCACAATATCCAGGATTGGCTTTGGCTCGACGTCGAATCGATGTTGATGACGTTACTTTAACGTTGAATTGGCGTTGCTCTTGGATAATTGTTCCCACTGGGGTGGGTTCATTACAACGAGGTCATTACATTACCATAAACTACCGCTTCATAGCGATATATGAACCTTCATTTGTTTCATTAAGAGAGAGAGAGAGAGAGAAGAGTAAGCCACTCAAAAGGTGGCACGGGCATGAATAGCCCATAAGTGGTGGCCCTTTTGAGCCATTTCCAGTATCAATAGATGATACTGGAGATCTGTGGAGGTGCGACTGCACCCTGCGGGACGGGAGATGTCTCCCGTGTGTTTCATTAAGATAGAGATAGATAGATAAAGATTAAGCCACCCAAGAGGTGGCACGGGCATGAATAGCCCGTAAGTGGTACAATTTTTTTTTTTTCCCAGTGTTCTGAGGTTGCATTTAACCATCAAGCTGTTATCGTGGGGGAGGATACTGCTTCACAGTCTTTATGAGGGTGTCCAGCTGCTGGACACCTTTGTTGTCCAGGAGAGTGGCTGTGTTGATGGCTTCAGGGTGGCCACTGCATGATTCAGGAACTCTTAAAGCTCTTCTAAGGTAATTGGTTGCTTCACATTCCAGAAGATAGTGAAGTAATGGCTTTTCTGTGACAGTTTGGCAGAAGATGCACTCTCTCTGTCGGGGTTCACCAATCTCCCAGTTGCATCTGTAACCTAGACGTAGTCTATATAGCCTAACTGCTATTTCCCTGTGGATTCCTTTTGGGATATTTAACCTTTCTAATTTGGTTGCCTGAAGATACCATGTTGCAGATGGCGAACCTTCAGCTATTCTCTGGTGCAGGTAGGCTTTGTTGAGATGTGAGAGTTTTTTGGTGATGATGTTTTTTATGTTCTCTAGGCTGGGTTGAATTGTTTTATGTATCACTGGATGACGAGTTGCCAATTTAGCAATTTCATCAGCTTTTTCATTTAATGGGATTCCAATATGGGATGGGATCCAGTTTAAAGTTATGTTGAGGCCTTTGCCTTTAGCGACTGCTCCTTGATACAAAATGGTGGTAATTATTTCCACATTATCTTTCCATTGTTTTTGTCCTAGTATTTGAAGTGCAGCTTTTGAGTCTGTGTGTATGATTGCATTTTGAGTGTTTTGTGCAATCACATATGCGAATGCCTGTTGTATGGCAAACAGCTCAGTTTGGGTTGATGATACTAGTCCTCCCAGTCTCTAATATGCCTGAACGCTGGTCGTGCAAAGAGCAGCGCCAGCACTCTCATTTTCTGTGTCCACTGATCCGTCTGTGAAGATCTGGGTGGCTCCTGCTACTGCTATGCTATACATTTGCTCTTCTATTATGCGCCTTAGGATTGTTGGATCATAGGCAGCCTTTTTCATTGGGAGACTTTCTATTACTATTTTGAAAGTAGGCTCTTCCCACGGCGCGGAAGGAGTGTAATTTGGGTGTGGATGATCACCCTCTCTATCAAGAATCATGTTTTTTAAATGTAGTCTGTTTAGGACTTTTCCTGCTCTTGCAACCCAAGAGTTTCCATTGTTTTGGCCTAGTCCAACCCAAAGCCTGCCGTACTGGGATTGGATCAGAAGAAATAATTATCTTACTGATAATTGTAGCTGTCCTTTGTGATATTCTTTCTTGTAGAGAGGGCAAACCCGTCTCCAGTCTAAGAGTTTCAAGCCTGGTCCACATGGGGGCTCCCAGTGCAGCTCTCATAGCATTGTTTTGGGCAACTTCAAGCTTTTTCCACTGTTGGTGTGATAGATTTGTGAGTGCAGGTGCGGCATAATCGATCACTGATCTGACTGCCTGTACATAGTATGTGCGAAGGACTTGCAGATTGGCTCCTCCAGAAAGGGAGGTTAGCGACCTGAGGATTGCCGTCCAGGCCGCAGTTCGCTCTCTCAAGTATGTGACCTCAGCATTAAAATTCATGTGTGTGTCCAGGATGATTCCTAGATACTGATAGGTGTCGACCCATTCTATTGGTTGACCCTGTACTGTGAGTTGGATGTTGGGCTTCTATTTTTATGGGCATGGCCTTTGACTTTGAGGGGTTGAGTTTGATCCCAATCTGTTTTGCCTCTTTACTGATGCAGTCTAAGCATTTGGGTGCAAGGCGCGCCGCATCCCTTCCTTTTATGATGATGACAAAGTCGTCCGCGTAGTTTAGCAGCCTGCAGTGATGTGGGAGTTTCAACCTCATTATTCTTTCCATTAAACAGTTGAAGAGAAGAGGGCTAAGAATACCTCCTTGCGGTGTACCATTTTCATGTCTTTTGTACTCAGAGACTGTGCCATGAAGTTTTACTCTTGCTTCTCTGTTTATGAGACAGTTTTTGGTCCAGGAGAGCAGGTTGCCTCTGACCTCTTTGTCAATGAGGCAGCAGAGAATAGCTGGGGCGCTAGTCAGTTCAAAGGCTTTTTCGAGGTCCAGGAATATCAGCATTCCTGGTCTGTCATTCAAGTGGGCTAACAGAGTTGTAATACATTCCACTGTGCCAACCCCTCTTCTATAGGCATACATATCATGGTGCAGTTTAGGCATTTTCCACTCCAGTCTGTTGAGTGCCATTCTGTCAGCCGTCTTGGCTGTACAGCTTTGGGAGAGATGGGCCTGGGATTAGCGGGATCTTTGGGTTTTGTGATCGGCACTATGTCTGCTCTATTCTAAGCAGAAGGTCTAGTTTGAGAAGTCCAGGCTAAATTAATTAACCTTAGGTATGCAGCGTCTCCCTCTGGGCCGAGGTTTCTAATCATTTTATAGGTTATTTTGTCGGCTCCAGGGGATGTATCCTTGGAGTTTTTCTTAGCCCGATTGAGCTCATCCAGTGTGAAGGGGGCATTAGTGTCAGAGACTTCTTCACATGCTGTAAGGATTCTGTGCCACCTTTCTTCCTCTAGTCCGGTCTGTACTGCTAATACATCTGGTGGAAGTTGATTGCTGGCTGCTCTCTCCGCAAACCTGGTTGCCAGTACTTCGGCTTCCTGTTGAGGATCTTTGGGGTGTGGAGCTTTAGGTGTTTTATTCCCTTTTTGGGCCGGTGAATTTGCTGCCACATCTCCCCGAGAGAGGTGTGTTCATTCAGGTGTGAACACCATTCTAGCCACTTTTGTTCTTTTATTTGTCTGGTCTCTCGATGTACATGTTCCTTGACCTCACAAAGTAAGATCCTGTTGCGGTCACTTGGCTGCTTTTTGTATAGCTTTCTTGTTCTATTGAGTCTATGGTTGAGTTCTTTGACACGTTCGCAATAGTACCAATGATCTTTATGGTGTCCGGTGGACTGTTTTTTCAGTGGGATTCAGTGGTTGGCTGCACTTTGAATCGCTTTGACAAATTCTTGTTCTGCCTGATTAATGTCTTCGGGAAGATCATAGTTTCTTTGCCACTCTGAAATGAGGTTTTGAAATCGGTCCCAGTTTGCTAAAGCAAAGTTCCAGGCTTCAGATGGAGGCGGAGGTGGGGTGGGTAGGTCTAACTGAAGATCAATTTGGACCCCATAGTGGTCGCTTGTGAGTGTGGGCTCAACTGACCATGTTGCTGCATCTATTAGGGAGGCTGAAACGAAGGTTAGGTCTAATCTGCCTCCTTGGATGTGGGTAGGTTCATTCTTGTTTAGGATTTGTATTTCTGGAAGCTGGTCCAGTAGATGTGTAATGTGTATGCCGGCTTCATTTGTTTTGTTCGAGCCCAGTGCCAATCGATGATGGGCATTAAAATCTCCACAAATGATTGTGTTTGTTGTTGTCGCGTGTCCAAATAACACAGAGAGATCCATTTCTGCTTGTGGAGACTTGTACACATTGAACACTTCAAGTTTGTCGTGTCTTAGCTCAATGGTGACTCCCATTACCTCTGTCCCTGCTCCACAATTGGGTGGGCTGGTTATGGATTTGGAGATCAGGCCACATTTTACATAGATTGCATGTTTCATTGAACAGTTCGAAGTGTTATATGAACAAGTCGTCAGCTGTCCTGGAAGCTTCCGTGTAGTGTCATTAATCAGCCATTATCCCCAACCACTTGGGCTGGACGGTAGAGCGACGTTTTTTTTGTTATTAATACATTACGTACATCTGCATTAGTGCAGCTACCCTAGAATATATGAAGGGGCACGAGAGACATCTCCCGTCACGCAGGGTGCAGTCGCACCTCCACAGATCTCCAGTATCAGCTCTTGATACTGGTAATGGCTCCAAAGGGCCACCACTTACGGCCAATTCATGCTCGTGCCACCTTTTGGGTGGCTTAATCTTCATCAATCAATATGAAGGGGAGTACAGCTGCCCTAGACTATATGAAGGGGAGTACAGCTGCCCTAGACTATATGAAGGGGGAGTACAGCTGCCCTAGACTATATGAAGGGGAGTACAGCTGCCCTAGACTATATGAAGGGGAGTACACCTGTCCTAGACTATTTGAAGGGGAGTACAGCTGCCCTAGACTATATGAAGGGGAGTACAGCTGCCCTAGACTATATGAAGGGGAGTACAGCTGCCCTAGACTATATGAAGGTGAGTACAGCTGCCCTAGACTATATGAAGGGGGAGTACAGCTGCCCTAGACTATATGAAGGGGAGTACAGCTGCCCTAGACTATATGAAGGGGAGTACACCTGGCCTAGACTATATGAAGCGGAGTACAGCTGCACTAGACTATTTGAAGGGGGAGTACAGCTGCCCTAGACTATATGAAGGGGAGTACAGCTGCCTTAGACTATATGAAGGGGAGTACAGCTGCCCTAGACTATATGAAGGGGAGTACACCTGCCCTAGACTATATGAAGGGGAGTACAGCTGCCCTAGACTATATGAAGGGGGAGTACAGCTGCCCTAGACTATATGAAGGGGAATACAGCTGCCCTAGACTATATGAAGGGGAGTACAGCTGCCCTAGACTATATGAAGGGGAGTACAGCTGCCCTAGACTATATGAAGGGGGAGTACCGCTGCCCTAGACTATATGAAGGGAGTACAGCTGCCCTAGACTATATGAAGGGGAGTACAGCTGCCCTAGACTATATGAAGGGGAGTACAGCTGCCCTAGACTATATGAAGGGGAGTACAGCTGCCCTAGACTATATGAAGGGGGAGTACACCTGCCCTAGACTATATGAAGGGGAGTACACCTGCCCTAGACTATATGAAGGGGAGTACAGCTGCCCTAGACTATATGAAGGGGGAGTACAGCTGCCCTAGACTATATGAAGGGGAGTACAGCTGCCCTAGACTAAATGAAGGGGAGTACAGCTGCCCTAGACTATATGAAGGGGAGTACACCTGCCCTAGACTATATGAAGGGGAGTACAGCTGCCCTAGACTATTTGAAGGGGAGTGCAGCTGCCCTAGACTATATGAAGGGGAGTACAGCTGCCCTAGACTATATGAAGGGGAGTACAGCTGCCCTAGACTATATGAAGGGGGAGTACCGCTGCCTTAGACTATATGAAGGGGAGTACAGTTGCCCAAGACTATATGAAGGGGAGTACAGCTGCCCTAGACTATATGAAGGGGGAGTACAGCTGCCCTAGACTATATGAAGGGGAGTACAGCTGCCCTAGACTATATGAAGGAGGAGTACACCTGCCCTAGACTCTATGAAGGGGGGAGTACATCTAACCTAGACTATATGAAGGGGAGTACACCTGAGTAGGGAAGATGAGGTCTACAACCGCGTGCGCCATCTGCCAGGTGGCACTCACGTGAGTGGCACCTGCACAGATGGCGCGCAGGTGTCTAGTCCTCAAGGGTTTTGAGGGAATTTCCCGGAAGTTTGGCGCTTGTTGGAGGTAAGTGGAGCGCGCGGTTCTAGTCCTCGGGGTTTTGGGTATGTGGTCAGGAAAGAGGGAAGCCATGTTGTTGGGGATGTAGGAGAGTATGTGGTAGAGTAAGAAAATATAAGGATAAGAGTGGAATATGAGGAAGGAGTAAATGAATATGTATGTGTGTTTTGCGTAGACTTAATCCTGTGTGAGGATAATAGTTTTTGATGATCGTAAGTAAGTAGAGGTTGCGTGTAGATGAGAGGAGTCCCAACATAGTCTGTTATGTTGTTTGGGGTGGGGGAGGGGAAGGGGAGGGAGGGAGGGAGGGAGGGAGGGAAGGGTGAGTGGAGCTATCCCTCGTCGTGAGACTGCTCGGGTCATTTGCGGTTAGACAAACCATTAGCCCCCCTACAGGAAGCCCTAAGTGTGAGAGGATGAGAGAGTAGAGTCCAGCAGGAGGGATGTGTACCATTACCCTTAAGCGTTTTTCAATGTCCGCGGAGGGGTGAGCGTACTGGTCACTGGTTAGAGGGTAACTGAAAAGACTTTTCCAAGTAGTTTGGTTATATCTCCTCAGACACGGCGGAAGTGGTTGGGCATCCATTACCCACTGCGTTTCGCTACGGTCCGCGACTCTCTCTCTCTCTCTCTCTGTCTCTCTGTCTCTCTGTCTGCCTCTCTCTCTCTCTCTCTCTCTCTCTCTCTCTCTCTGTCTCTCTGTCTCTCTGTCTGCCTCTCTCTCTCTCTCTCTCTCTCTCTCTCTCTCTCTCTCTCTCTCTCTCTCTCTCTCTCTCTCTCTCTCTCTCTGTCTCTCTGTCTCTCTGTCTCTCTGTCTCTTTGTCTGCCTCTCTCTCTCTCTCTCTCTCTCTCTCTCTCTCTCTCTCTCTCTCTCTCTCTCTCTCTCTCTCTCTCTCTCTCTCTCTCTCTCTCTCTCTCTCTCTCTCTCTCTGTCTCTCTTTCTCTCTCTCTGTCTCTCTCTCTCTCTGTCTCTCTGTCTCTCTGTCTCTCTCTCTCTCTCTCTCTCTCTCTCTCTCTCTCTCTCTCTCTCTCTCTCTCTCTCTGTCTCTCTATCTCTCAGTCTACCTCTCTCTCTGTCTCTCTGTCTCTCTGTCTCTCTGTCTCTGTCTTTCTGTCTCTCTCTCTGTCTCTCTGTTTCTCTGTCTCTCTCTCTCTCTCTCTCTCTCTCTCTCTCTCTCTCTCTCTCTCTCTCTCTCTCTCTCTCTCTCTCTCTCTCTCTCTCTCTCTCTCTCTCTCTCTCCAGATCATTTAATAGTTGGGGAAAGTACCATCATTTCCTTTCTCCTGCTGCCGCTGTTCACGTATCTTTCTCCATTTCACTTAGACTTACGGCACACCAGAGGATTGACGACTAATGTCAATTTTTGAGGCCCCATCACTCTCACCCTTATAACCTTGTAAGGTAACACGACCAATATGATGACATCGTTCTTTGCTCAAATATCATTAATGTAACGTGGACAATATACTAACTTCGTTCTTTGCCCAATATCATTTTAAGAGTAACGAGCAACTTTCTGTCCGATGTCTGAATAATGAAATGTAAACCATGTTTAACACCATCCAAACACAATAAAAGATTAGCACAAGCTTGTTTAGTTCTTGTAACACATAACGTAACGTAAGCCTTTATTCGACAACTGATAGACATAGCATAATATAGCTTTATATTCACGGTGGTAAAACAAACATACACATCACGGTCAGTCCTCGCTTTACCTCAAACGCGCCGTTCATTCTCTCTCCATTAGGCGAGTAAACATATATACGACAATATGGAAAAACACAGTCTTGACACTATTATTAAATTGAGTTGTTCATAATCCCCGAGTTCAAGGCTGTCTCTCTTAAGACCTACATCATCCAATGTAAACACCAATCGATGAGAATAAGACCGGGTGAGTCGATAGTGAAATAGCTCTGGACTATGTCTATTTTCAGTTCTTGTAACACAGTCAATGTAGCGTAATGGGAAACCAGTCTTTCTACTGCCTACATAAATAGCGTTTGAAAATGTATGCAAGTCTAGACAAACTCCTATCGCCCTTACATTCTAACACAAATAAAATATTAGCACACGATTGCATCGAATTATATCATCATTAAGTAACGTGGAGATCAACTTTCTGGCTGTTGTCCGAATATCATTATTGAAATGTGAACTCCATTTAGCCAAACACAATATCTCCATTACATCTCATAGCATATGAATATTACGGTATACCAGTTTTAACCCTCTATAACACAATGTAACGTAACGTAACGCAAATCAACTTTCTACAGACCAAATATCGTTTTTAAATGAAAGTATGACTTAGTCCATCTTCATTACATCTCTCACCATATAAAATATTGGCGTCTACCCCTTTTAGCCCTCTGTAACACAATGTAACGCAACGTAACGTAACGCAAATCAACTTTTTGCAGTCCAAAATGTCATTTTGAAACGGAAAGTGAGGGATTAGTCCTTATTCATTACATCTCTCACCATATAAAATATTGGCCTCTACCCCTTTTAGCCCTCTGTAACACAATGTAACGCAACGTAACGTAACGCAAATCAACTTTTTGCAGTCCAAAATGTCATTTTGAAACGGAAAGTGAGGGTTAGCCCATCTCCATTACATCTCTTACCATATAAATAATTGATGTCTACCCGTTTTAGCCCTCTGTAACACAATGTAACACAACGTAACGTATCGCAAATCGACTTTTTGCAGTCCAAAATGTCATTTTTAAATGAAAGTATGACTTAGCACATCTCTTACCATATAATATTGACCTCTACCAGTTTTAGCCCTCTAACACAATGTAACGTAACGCAAATCAACTTTTACAGCCCAAAATGACATTTTTAAATAAAGTAGGACTTAGTCCATCTTCATTACATCTCCTTCCATATGAATATTACGGTCTACCAGTTTTAGCCCTCTGTAACACAATGTAACGTAACGGGGAAAATCAACTTTGTCGGATGTGCAAATAACGTTATTGAAAATGTCATCCATGTTTAGCCATTACATCCAAACACAAGAAAAATATTACCACTTTCTTGAGAAACTTATATGTGGAGATCATATCTCCAGAGTCCACACAATAAGCCACACATCACACATCTTCTGTTTTCAAATCGCAGCTCACATCTAATTTAATGTTATTTTTTTTTTTTGCAGAAACTACGTTTTTGAGAATATGCTCAATGTCGGCAATTACTATTCGTATCATCATCAATCTCCTTTCAGTCAACAAATTCACATTTCATATCGCGTGTGTAGATTAGAGAGAGAGAGAAGGCAAACATAGCTTGCAGCTAGTCAAAACTTATCATAACAGATATGATTTCACAGAGTTTTCAACCTTTGCCAGTTTTTCAATGTTTTCTCTTCACTCGTGCTAAGTGAGTCAGACAAAAATGTGACATTTCATTTCATTATTAGCCATGCAATATGCTATTAGCTAGGTAGTCAAAACATATAACAAGCATTATTTCACAGGAATTTTTTCTAGCAAATATGCTTCCTTTAAGCAGTTCAACACATCAAAGACCAGCAGCCCGCGAAATTCCCTTTAGTCAATAATCATCCTTTACAGTATTTCTTGACTAAAATAGCACTCCAAAACATAAGTGGTCATTTTTATTCTCACTGTCGCACTATAGTCAATAATTTGTTTCGCAGAGTGGCAAGTTATGCATAGTGACGAGATTTCATGGTGTGCATAGTTTAAGAGAGTTCACACTGTATTAATTACGGTCATGAATATCTTATGTTATGTTTTTGAAGATCATCACTTCTTATTTTTATCATTTTCTTGCCCCCCAGCTTTACAGTCTTCTCATATTCTTTTTCAAATAAAGTTTGCTTACTGTTTTCCAGTAGATCGGCTTCACATTACATATATTAATCAATTTTCAAATTCAGTTCAGTTTCTTTTCAATATACTGACTCTATATAATAAATCAATAGAGTCAGGCAGAGTGCCAGAGTTTTGGAAAGTTGCTAATGTGATACCAGTTTTTAAGAAAGGAGATAGATCACTTGCGTCTAACTATCGACCAATTAGCCTAACGTCTATTGTGGGTAAGTTACTCGAATCTATAATAGCAAATAAAATTCGTCTTCATCTTGAAAAACATAAATTAATAATTGAGTCGCAACATGGTTTTATAAATGGCCGTTCATGTTTAACAAATTTGTTATCTTTTTATTCTAGCATTGTTGAGGCAGTTGATAGTGGTAAGGATTGCGATGTTGTATACCTTGACTTTAGCAAAGCTTTTGATACAGTGCCACATGAAAGACTGATTAAAAAAATAGAGTCTCATGGTATTGGGGGTGCTATATTAAGCTGGATTAGGGCATGGCTATACCAAAGGAAACAGAGAGTTAGTATAAATGGAATCAAGTCAGAGTGGGAAAATGTTGTAAGTGGAGTGCCTCAAGGCTCTGTCCTGGGACCTCTGTTGTTTATAATATATATAAATGATTTAGATTCAGGTTTGAGTAGCAACATTTGCAAATTTGCCGATGATACGAAAATCGGTAGGGAAATTAATTCGGAGGAGGACTCACTATCACTTCAAGTTGATCTAGATAAGGTTTTGAAATGGTCAAAGGATTGGCAGATGCAGTTTAATGCTGATAAATGTAAAGTTCTGAGGTTAGGTAATGATGATAGAGTTACAAGATACGAGCTAGATGGTGTTGTGATTGCGAAGTCGGATTGCGAAAGGGATCTGGGAGTTATGATTAGTAAGAATTTAAAACAAAAGGATCAATGCATAAATGTTCGTAATAAGGCAAATCGGACACTTGGATTTATTAATCGCAGCGTTAGTAACAAGACACCTGGTGTGGTTCTCAAGCTATATCTTGCTCTAGTTAGGCCCCATTTAGATTATGCAGTTCAGTTTTGGTCGCCATATTATAGAATGGATATAAATTCACTTGAACGTGTCCAGCGTAGGATGACTAAGTTAATTCCCCAAATTAGAAATCTTTCATATGAAGAAAGATTAACAAAGCTTAAGTTGCATTCACTGGAAAGGCGAAGAGTTAGGGGTGACATGATAGAGGTTTACAAGTGGATGAATGGACATAACCGGGGGGATATTAATAGGGTATTAAAAGTATCAACACAGGACAGAACACGAAACAATGGATATAAATTGGATAAGTTTAGATTTAGGAAAGACTTGGGTAAATACTGGTTCAGTAACAGGGTTGTTGATTTGTGGAACCAATTGCCGCGTAACATTGTGGAGGTGGGGTCCCTCGATTGTTTCAAGCACGGGTTGGACAAGTATATGAGTGGGATTGGGTGGTTATAGAATAGGAGCTGCCTCGTATGGGCCAATAGGCCTTCTGCAGTTACCTTTGTTCTTATGTTCTTATGTTCTTAATATCGCAGCTTTGCTGCCCCCATGCCCGTATCTAGTTCAAGACCTCTTATTATCAATGTCATTAATAGGGATATCATCAAACATGTATTGAATGTCTCAGACATTCAGTTAACAACGTAGTAAGTGTTTAATGAACGTGAGTATCACTTCATGTGCGCTCATTTTAGTTTAGTTTTAAGTTTTCCATCTTGAATTAATACTACTATTAGATAGGTCAGACATTCAGTTAACATCTCAGTAAGTGAAAATCTCTTCATGTGGGCTCATTTTTAGTTTAGGATAAGGTTTTCTCATCGTGAAATACTATTATCAGTAACCAGGTATTGGATGACACTACCATTCAGTTTACAACTCAGTAACTGTTTACTGAACATTGTTATCCATCCATGCAACCTCATTTTTTAGTTTTAAGTTTCTACATCGTAAAAAATAAAATATTACTATCGCCAGCCATGTATCGGGTAGCTCAACCATTCAGTTTACAGCTCAGTAACTGTTTACTGAACATAGACATCCCTCCATGCGAGCTCATTTTTTAGTTTAAAGTTTCTCCATCGTAAAAAATAAAATATTACTATCACAAACCATGTATTGGGTGGGTCAACCATCCAGTTTACATCTCAGTAACAGTTTACTGAACATAGATATCCCTCCATGTGACCTCATTTTTAGTTTAAAGTTTCTCCATCGTAAATAAAAATAAAATATTACTATCACAAACCTTGTATTGGCCAGCTCCGGCATTCAGTTTACAACTCAGTAAGTGTTTACTGAATGCAAAATCGCTACATGTGTGCTCATTTAGTTTAAAGTTTCTCAATCTTAAAATATTTCTATCATCATCAACCATACTATCATCAACACCGTATCGGGCTGTCGGACATTCAGTTATCCACTCGGTGAGTGTTTAATGAACGTCGAAATCATTTCCTGTGTGCCCATTTTTTACTTGAACCCGTCTCCACTCCAAACCAGTCAGGACCTGCGGTGCTGACTCGGACCGCAGGTCTACTCAGGTTTGAGATCTACTCAAACCACCCCTGATGATGGGGAGAGTTTGCTGCCGTCTGCGCTGAGCAGCCTCGACAACTAAGGTTACGTCCTCCTGACACTGCACTACCTCCAGAAGTAGGAGAGTGCCTGGTGGAGAATGTCATCACCTCTGTGTTTACCGGCGGCACACACACCTGCTACAACGGCACCTTCCTCCAAGCAACAGCCCTGGGGGTACAGCCTCAACTTGGTCAATGGTTTAAACTTATCCAACGACTGTATCGTTTTTTCAACTCACTACATCAACAGACCGGCAATCAGCATTGTAAACAAGACAACACACAATCTTACTACTATATTGACGGCCAGTTAACAGTTTAACAACTGAACTACGGTCACTTCCCTGAGAGACAGTGAACAGTAAAGTGTACCTAAAGGAGTGGCGTCTCCAGAAGAGGGATACAAACTACGAGACAGAAACAAGTAACTCCATCTATTGGTCTCAGGTGCCATTAACAGACCGATACACCCACCCTCGACAGAGTCCAGCGAGTCTTCGGTCTCGGGTGAATATTGGTGTGTTACTTAAGCTTTAATGTTTGTTAATATATATATATATATATATATATATATATATATATATATATATATATATATATATATATATATATATATATATATATATATATATATATATATATATATATATATATATATAAGACAGTGAGTATGGTTGAAATAGTAAAATATAAATATATATGTATGAAAGGACAGTAAATACTGTACATAAATGAACAAATCCACAAGGGCCGTGACGAGGATTCGAACCTGCGTCCGGGAGCATCCCAGACACTGCCTGAATCGACTGAGCTACGACAGGGTAAAAAGGGTTGAAGCCGAAGTTCTACTGAACTTACTTAACAGTGCTTGTAATACTGTGCATGTTGCAACAGTGGTCATTGAAGTTCTTGTGTTGACTTGTTTAACAGCAATTACGCAACATCCCTCGGACTGGTGTTGTGTTTTATTCATAGTGTTGAGCTCAGCTCAATGATTATATATATATATATATATATATATATATATATATATATATATATATATATATATATATATATATATATATATATATATATATATATATATATATAATCATTGTTCTGATATTGCATATAAATATTCAAATAAGTAAAATTTTAAGTTTTAAGTAAAATATATAAAAACACAAACTACTAGGCTACTAGGCGTTTACTAACAATGGGTGTTTGATCAATGGCTTAAGACTTTTCAGCCTTGAGAGGAGTATTAACACCTCCCCCCCCCCATCTACAATAGCTCACTGATCAACTATTAAGTAAACTCTAGGGTGTATTCACCCCCCCTGTGTATATAACCCCCTTGCCCTTGTGTGTGTATGTTGTGTATTGATACTTGACAATATTAAAATGAGATTTACAAGATTTAGCTTCACATTCTATTATTTACAAGATTTTAAATACTAGGCTATGTATTCTCTCAAACCCAATGTACCTTCTTGTATATCAATAAATAAATAAATATATGTTGATTCTGGATGTGTGAACAATTTAGTCCTCGGTGTTGATCTTGGTATATATATAATAAATAAATTGATTTATATATTTATTTACATGTGTGTGTGTGAAGATACAACGACCCATTGTGTGGGGGAAAACCGCCTCGTGGGATTTATTGATTTATTTACAATTTATTACTTTACATTAATTTATATAGAATTTATTTCTTACATTAATTTATTTGTTTCGATAGTGGACTGTATAAGTTTATTCCCACAAATCGTTTCCTACACAAGCTGGGTGGGGGGGGGGGGTTATTAATGTAATAGTCTATCAATCAGAATTATCGATTGGTAGACAATTCACTACAATGTTACTAGGTGTTAAGACTACATATGCTAGTAAATACTGGGGAAGCCTTATCTGATAAGAAGGCTTCAGCATTTTGTTGGTGTAGAGTAAGTGTGTAGCCCGCTAGTCACGTGGTCAAACAGCAGCAATATTAACTGCATATTGTATGGAAAGTTAGTAATGTGTCGGTTTTTCCGATACATTGCATTTCTACCCAATTTTAGGTAGGATATTTCAATGTACGTTACTCTTATTTATTTGTATGTAAACAAAGTAATAAGGAAAATTTGAAAAATATACAAATCACTTTTTTATATTATTTTATATTGTTTTGCCTATAATAAATGCTTAACATTGTGTCTTGGCATTTCTTTAATGATATATTTGTTTTTAAATAAACTGATCTATAAACAAATGTTGTGTATGTGTTTATTCATTATGCAGGAAATGTCATTTGCAAGGTGAAATATGATATATTGTTGATAAAAGAGTTTCAAGGTCCACCATTATTTAAACAGACTTAACCATTGGAGTGCGCAGTTAATACTAATACTAATAATATAACTTGTTGCCAGAGATACTTGTTGTCAAGTCGTATTGCAGCTGTGACACTGTCTGTTAGACAACCGAGATTGTTACTCTCCCCATGCAAGTGTTTTGTTTGACACACTTCATTGTGTCAAACAACAGACCTATTGCTAGTTCATGTTTGTACTCTTTATATGATGCTGTTGGATCTTGGATTTATCCCAGCGTAGCTAGTCCGGTTTAACCTGTCATTAGAGAGATGAGACTAGGAGGGGGAGATGAGGAAGAAATGAGACTGCGAGAGAGAGATGAGTAAGAGAGTGAGAGCTAGATAAGTAAGGGAGGGAGAGATAAGTAAGGGAGGTTCAGAGAAGAATGAATCTTCTTGATTCACAAACCATATGTGTTCGCTGAAGTGTGTCTTCTGGTGCTCCCACAGTGAGAGATAAGTCTTGCCCCTCCCACCTATGACAGTACTCCCCCTCCCCATGCAACACCCCGGCCCTCCCCCACCGGGGTAGAGTGGCAGGCCAGTATATAACCATGCACGACACTGACCTCAGCACCACACCAGCCCTCAGAAGCCACCGTTCACCCCTCCAGCACCTGTGGAGTCCAGGTGGGTCTGCTTAGTGTCCAGGTGGGTCTGCTTATAGTGTCCAGGTGAGTCTGCTTATAGTGTCCAGGTGGGTCTGCTTATAGTGTAGCTATAAGCTACTGACTCAGTAGCTACAACTGAGCTACTGAGCCAGCCTTAAAAATGGAAGGATCCCAAGGCAACTAACCGCTACCCAATGGAACATGCCCTTCCCGGAGCATCCACTTGAGCACTGGAAAATAAGGTGATCCACGCCCTGAGTCATATGAACTGTTTACCACACTAACTATGGATGTAACGGGGAGGATTTACTGGGCCCCAATCCTTAACTGTAGCCTCTGTTCATCCAGGTTGTGAATAGGTACTTGGTTGTTAAACGATTTGGCGGGTCGTATTCCAGGGAAAATTAGGATTAAGGTCCTGTCCGAAACGCTATGCGTGCTAGTGACTGTACAAAAATGTAAGAACTCTTGTTTATATAAATAAATAAAATATAAATAAATAAATAAAACATTTCACATGCGGCTCCTAATGCCCAAGGTGAATAAAATCACGTCACCCCTCCCTCTATACCTACTCATGTCTACCCTCCTCACACTTCCTCTACCTGGTCCAGTCACACTCACTATTTTTTGTTTTACCTCCCTTCACGTATAAGTATGTATACTGGTGTATAATTATCAACATGTGTGGTGAACAAGTGTATATACTCGGGTCTGTATTGTCATACAGCATATCACTCACATACTCAGATATAGCCACAACAATCCTCTACGTCCCCTCCCCCCCCCCTCCAAGTCACAGCTTTTGCATAGATTATGTTGTCATAAGGAATTGGTACAGTGGTTGCTTCCTGCATCCAGATACATTGTGTGGTTGCGTGTCGCGGTGGAGGTTCAGTATGGCGCCAACTGCAGCCCCGGATTCTTTGTCTGGTGTTGCCTGCGTCTTGGATCAAGTTCAAGTTCAAAAATTCAATAAAATTCAAATGTTTATTCAGGTAAAGTACATACATACATTGATACAAATACAAATATTGATGAATTTACAAATATTGGTGATACAAATATTGATGAATTTACAGATAGAGCTAATACATACAATGCCTAAAGCCACTATTACGCAAAGCGTTTCGGGCCGCTCAGTTTCAGGTTTCGTTAAGTATGTCTATTGAAACAAGAACAAATACATTTCAAAGGGATAGAGTAGCTTAGGCTATTTCTCCCCCCCCCCCCTATACTGGATCTTTTCTTCTGAGAAGCGGCGCAGTGGAACGCTTTGTTATGCGCGTGAAGATGCGCACAATATCGTACATGTTAACTATACAGATTTCTCAATCGTAACCAATAGCTTGAACGTGGGTTATTATATGTCGTCCGGTATCATACGCTCCTACAGCTGTATTTGGTCAACTGCGTAGTCAACCCTTGAGTCATACCGAATGGTTATTATCCCTGTGGTTGTGACCTTTGAGCTGTGGTTTATGACCTGAGCAGTCATAAACTGGTATTATCCCCCACGGTAGTCAGTGATTATCAAAACAAGGCACCAAGGCGGGGGAATTATGTAGCCCCCCTCCCCTCCCATCTTAGTGACCAAGAGTCATACCTAAAATTCATTGGTAGACATTGACATTGGTAGACCTATTAAACATTGATAGACGCGTTCAATTCAACTCTTGTAACAATGCATTTCGTGTACTCTGATCCAAACTAAATTAGCAGCCTGACCTATACCCAGTATAAGCCAATATTCCTCGATACTACTTAAGTAAAATTTGACTGATATTAAATAATAACTTTAGTAATCATTCAAAAAATCCCCAATGACTCAGCGAATGAAGAAATAGCTTAGCCTACTCGGCCACGGCGACCCTTGCTTACTGAAACCATGTTATACGGCTTAACTAAACCATGCCGGACGACTCAACCAAACCATGTGTGACAGCTCTGTCTAAACCCTGTGTGACAGCTCTGTCTAAACCATGTGTGACAGCTCGGTCTAAACCCTGTTTGACAGCTCTGTCTAAACCCTGTCTGACGGCTCTGTCTAAACCCTGTGTGACAGCTCTGTCTAAACCATGTGTGACAGCTCTGTCTAAACCCTGTGTGACAGCTCTGTCTAAACCATGTGTGACATCTCTGTCTAAACCCTGTGTGACAGCTCTGTCTAAACCCTGTGTGACAGCTCTGTCTAAACCCTGTGTGACAGCTCTGTCTAAACCTTGTGTGACAGCTCTGTCTAAACCCTGTGTGACAGCTCTCTCTAAACCCCGTGTGACAGCTCTGTCTAAACCATGTGTGACAGCTCTGTCTAAACCATGTGTGACAGCTGTGTCTAAACCATGTCAGACGGTTCTACCCAAAACGTATGACGGACACACATCAGAAAATAATGGAAATGGTGTCACGGTCCGCCCTGAACCATTATAAAGTCGTTTACAGAAAGAGCGGCAGAGAAAGGCAGCAGAGTGAGGTGTAGAGCGAGAGGTTCACGAGCTGAAAATTGTATTTAATGCCATTTAGATAAAGTATTATGGATGATAACCTCTGGTTGACAATAGGTTGAACAAACTGGCACTTAAATGCCTGCTTTGAATGGCTTTAGCTTAATGTTAAGCTCAGTGAAATAGTCTGGCTTTGCTAAAACAGCTTTTATTGTTATGTTGTGGGTTCGATATCTGCCCTACAAGGGGTAAAGTGCCTGGTGATGTTCAGTCTGCACACAATTGGGAATAAGTTGTATAACCAATTTTATACAGTTTAAACAATTTAAAAATAATTTAAGATTGTACTTGTGATAAGTGTTGTCATTACCACACGAGAAGTGGGCAGCTGTGTTGTGTTGGACGTGGCTGTGAGGAACCAGGTGGTGGTGCTGCAGACGAACGCAAGTCGCAGCCTACACAACACGGTTCACTCACGGATTTTAAAACACGAGAACTTACCAAACCTAACTCAACCTAACTCAACTCAACTTAGCCTAACCCAGTCTAACCTAGCCTAACACAACCTAAACTAATCCAACCTAACCTACCTTAACCCATCCTAATATAGCCAAGCCTAAACAAGTCAAACCTAACCTAACGTAAAATTTACGTAAGTTAACGAAACCTAACCGTCCCTACGATAGCCTAAGCTAATGTATCCAAACCGAACGGTTTTGACCATCAGAAAACGGATGTTGTCGAAACGTCTTGTGGATAGACCTTGATCATATTCCTAGACCTGTCTTAGGGAGGAGAGATATAACTCAGTACCTCCAGTGCCGAGAGGCAGGATAACGAGAGGCTTTCACTACCAAACCAGTCACAGACCAGTCACAGGTTATAAGCATCACCAGAGGGGTAACGCGCATATCGTAAGATAATATTTCCAAGTGCTTCACACTGAAAACAAACGTGAAAATGCAGGCGATGAGTCACAATAACGTGGTTAAAGTAGATCATATCACTTTTTCACTTTCAAATGTGAAAAATTTAATTAACAAAAACTTGCCTTCTTCTCTTGCGCATCCGGCGGCGGGACCGTCTAGGCGGTCTACGTACTCTACTTCGGTTTCTTCCGCTTTCACGGTGGTTCCTATATAGAAGGGGTGACGCCGAGGAAAATAAAGACTCGCGTCCCTACCAAAACAAAAATAGACCACTATCTGGCGGAGGAGGTGGTTTACATTGCCTCTCTTTGTTATGCGACTTCTGTCGACCACCTCCGGGAGCCGCCGTTTT